>NC_137221.1:4250767-4253519 GCF_949987685.1 Ammodytes marinus | reverse complement strand
TTTCTTTCTTTCTTTCTTTCTTTCTTTCTTTCTTTCTTTCTTTCTTTCTTTCTTTTTATTTCTATCCTTAGTAGATTAACATAAACACAAGGGAAAGAAGGATAAACTGGATATATATATACACTTATACACTCCGTTTCTGAGCACGTACGCAGACAGGGTTTCTAAGAAGCAGGTCAAATGAATCCTGGTGATTTTTTATTTCTTAGTATTCGTCACAGCTGGTACAGAGTCTGGAAATGGAAGACATTTTTTGTTCAGTATTTCATAATGATAGATCTTTCTTTAAACACTTTATTTTAAAGGTGCAGTGTGTAATATGAAAGTTCTACAAAGTTCTAGAATGCAACGCTCCCTGGGTAACCCCAACCCTTTAGAATAATAACAGAAGCTACAGTGGCCTTCAAGGACAAGAACAATTCTACATTTTAAACAATGCACCTGATGACATTCCAACTATGACACTTTCAAGATGGCGGCACTAGGCCTTGGTCCAAAATATGCAGAAATATGGACATATATGAGACCCTTTCTAAGGGAAAAAATAATAATTCAAAACATTTTTTCAGCTATTATGCACTAAATTAAATGTACTTGTGGATATTATAATTACTTTCTACAAAATCTGCAAGGAAATAAAACCCAAAATTCTACACACTGCAGGTTTAAAGGTGCCGCAAGGAACTTTTAAATATTTCTGAAACAGTCAAATGTTTCCTCTGATGATCATAAATTAGATGTAACAGCAAACAAGACCATCAGTGCAAAGAATGCTATTTTTATATATTTTTATGAATGCATTTGTCATGTGTATACGGCACGCTCACCCCAGGATCAACAGCTGGCGTGGTGAAAACAGGGTTAGCCAGTAATCACTGATTTCGACACAAAATGAATTTTGACAACAAAAATGATTTATTTTTATTGATCCCCATTCATGCAAAGAGAAGAATAAAAACAACAAACAAATGAAATCACAAACAAACAAAAAAAAATCTCTAATCTTTTCGATGTCATGATGTCACTACATGCGATCCCTGAAGAAGTCTGTAAGGCTGGAGTGTGTGCTACACCGATCTATTGGTAGCACAGGTTGATATGGTAAGACAATCCCGGAAAAACTAAATATAACTGTTGTTGTGTTTACATCCAGTCTGTAATAGCTGTTTGCAGATGAGTAACGGGACATGCAGAACATACTTTGAAATGTACCCACGCACAAGTAATAACAGGAATGCGATAGAATAAAAAATCACAGCAGACACATTCTTCTATGTTTAGGGGCGACTGTGGCTCAGGTGGTCGAGCGGGTCGGCCAATGATCGAAGGGTTGGCGGTTCGATCCCCGCCCTGCCACCTGTGTCATGGTTGTTGTGTCCTTGGGCAAGACACTTCACCCACCTTGCCTCGTGTGAATGTCGATAGTTAGCCTGCTGCTATCGGTGTATGAATGTGTGTGTGAATGGTAACGTGGGAAAGGAAAACAGATTTCCCTTGAAAAATAGTCTCCGGTCTCAATGGGATTTACCTGTAGAAATAAAGGTTAAAAAAAAAAAGATTTGCAGGGCCTCACACGATTGGACCTTTTGATATATAAGAAAATGCAAATAAAAAGTACTCACTCGTAAATAGAAAACCTCACGTTTTGGGTCTTTAGAGGCTTATCAAAACGTGATATTTTTCATCTACTACATCCGGTTGTGATATTCAGATTGGAAACCAGCAGCTTCTTGGGGCGATTCTGACCCACAATGCACTGCAGCGGAAGTTACGTCACTTTGACAATGTGAAAGAAAGCGATTTTTTCTAAGTTGTTTGCTGTAGTAGCAACGTGATAAACCAACAGCTGTGAGCTTGTTTTGGAGTATTTCAGTATATAGGCTATATCTGCAGCTATACAGTACAAATAAATAAATAAAAATGTGTTATGTGATCAAGTCTTTTAAATAGTATTTTCTATGAATATTTAAGGTGCTCCGAGGAACTTTTAAATATTTCTGAAACAGTCTAATTTTTCCTCTGATGATCATAAATTACATGTAACCGCAAACGAGACCATCAGTGCAAAGAATGCTATTTTTATATAGTTTTTCTTAATGTCTTTGTCATGGGTCTACACTCACCCAGGAACAACAGCTGGCGTAGTAAAAAAACACTAGCGCTTTCGTCCAAGAATTGTGCAAGAATCAACCCACACTTACAGTTCCTCGGAGCACCATTTTAACATTTAAAACCTTAAATTTGACTTTTCGTCCCAAAACCGTCTCAACAGAATGATCCCTCTGTATCATCCTCCTCCTCTAGAGCATAATCTATCTCATCCATCTCTCTCTCGCAGTCCTCACACCCCTCCGTCCCACATCCCTCCATCACTACCACACTCTGTCGCTCCCCCATTCTCCCCACAGACATGCCACCTACTGACATGCCACCTACAGACATCCCACTAACAGACATTCCAGAAGGCATTCCAGAATACATTCCGGAAGTCGACATTCCCGCCATTCCCATCTTCCCCATCCCCACCGCGCCCATATCCCCCGTCACCCCTATCCCGGCTCCGCCAACCACCAGAGCCCGCCCGGCGCCCAAGGCCAGCGAGCCCACGTTCGGTGCCATCTCCCTGGGCCACAGCGGGTCCATGAGCGCCCCCTGTTGAGCCAGCTGGATGAGTTGACTGATGGTGTAGAGTCGTTCACCGCCGGCCCCTCCGACACCCTGGACCACCTCCTCGTAGGACGGGGCGCGGGCC
>NC_137221.1:4220767-4245767 GCF_949987685.1 Ammodytes marinus | reverse complement strand
CTCTTCTTCATGTATTCAGAAGCATCGGTGTTGTACGTACCCTGAGTTTCCCCCGGCGTCAACTCGATGAAACTGCGACACTTTTCCTCCTGATAAGTTCCTGCAACAACAATCACAACAGAGTTCACGTTTCCACATCACGACAGGCTTCGGTTGGGTTCCGAATCGCATACTCTTTCTTTTTTCTATTCTACATACTACATCCGACGATAAAAAGAATCTAGTTAGGATGCAGTAGGCATACTATTGGGACATACTTTTACTCTCTTATTTCATCATAACATTGCGCCTTGATCTTGCCTCTTGCTTTTATATCCGTCGCATCCCCGTTTGTTTTCATATGGAGGCTTCGTCGATGTGACGTCACTTCACGTGCGCACTGGATTGTGGGTCAGAATCGCCCAAATAGGATGCAGTTTTCAACACTAACAATCTTGGCCGGATGAAGTAGAACATCCGGGTCTTTCTAACCATCCTAAATCTGGCCACAAGAATCGGGACATCCTAAATCTTTTTTCTACCAAACTATATAGTAGAAAGTATGCGATTCGGAACGCAACCTTCATTTTAACAAACTCTACATATTTTATTTTTAAGATCCTTTTTTTCTTGGCATTTTCAAGTTTTATTTGATAGTACAGAGTTTGTTGTTTTTTGGGGGCGCTCCGGTGGTGTAGTGGATAGAGCGCTAACCATATCGGCTCTGGCCTTCGTTGCAGTGGTCGCGGGTTCAAATCCGACCTGTGGACCTTTACTGCAGGTCATCCCCCCTCTCTCTCTCTCTCTCTCTCTCACTCTCTCTCTGTCTCCCCATTTCAACTCTGTACTATCTAATAAAGCTTGAAAATGGCCCAAAAAAATTATCATAAAAAAAAAAATGCCTCAACACAAAATCCCAAAGATCAGAGGTGAACTTCACAGCCGCAATATGTCATTTATTTGTGTAACTTAAAATCTTTTCCGATTGCTCTTTTCCGTCCGTGATCATTATTATAAATCCCGGAGATGTCTTTATAACATCTGTTTTAAACCTTGACCTTCCCGTGGGAACAGGGATTCAAACCTCTGGATTACTCTGTGCCCATGCTTTCTCTCATATTGTTTTTTTTTCAACCATATGTGTACTGTTTGTCTGCAACTGCTTTTATAACTATACTTTTTTTTTTAAATATTATTTTTTGGCATTTTTTCTTTATTAGACGGATATGGAGAGACAGAGGTGAAATGAGGGGCAAAGAGGGGAATGACGTGCAGAGAACTGACGCTCTAAGCACTGTGCCTGGAGCGCTATGTTTGTCTCTCCATAATGTCAATAAAGCATAAAAAAATGCCCAAGATTATTAATAATAAATATTTTTATTTTTTAATAAATATATATATATTTCTTTTTTTTTTACTATGGAAAAGGGTTAGGATTAAATAAGTGTATACTTCTTCCTGCTCCTTTTCAGGCATATCTCAGAAATACAGATAATTTGTTTTTCTTTTTTTTTTTTTTGTGAAAACATAATCATTTTGTTTTGTATGTTTGATGTTTGATATGTCTGAAATAAATTGAATCAAATCAAATCAAATTAAAAAAAAACAATGGAATTTTAATTGGTACGTGGATCGGTTGCATGAGCGCGATATAGCAGCCATATTGGACCTCATACCGACATCGCAACGGTCCCATCCTTAATTCATTGTCTATGCTATACACCCATGACAAACCTTTGTTGTGCTAATCAGTTTGTGTTTGGATTAATATCAAAGACTTCACTTCACCGTTGGGAATATGAAGGTGTATTGAACTCTGAGATCCTATGTAGTATAAATGTGCAACAAAAAAAAATAGTAATCGGTTCATCCTAGCCTGAGAAAAGGCAGAAAGAGTGTTTCATGGTGTCACTGTCTAACCCTGCATTTTACTAGTGTGACATCACATATGGTAAAATGTAGGGTTAGGATTGACAGGACAGCTGGGCCAAGGGAAGACTGAGGGAAGACTGAGGGAAGAAAAACATAATTCATTATATTATAATAAAACGATTTTATAATGATAGAACTCCGGTTCCATATGGGTGAAGTATTCCTTTAAGTTAAGTTTTTCCGGCCTCATCACAAACCTTATAGATAGATAGATAGATAGATAGATAGATAGATAGATAGATAGATAGATAGATAGATAGATAGATAGATAGATAGATAGATAGATAGATAGATAGATAGATAGATAGATAGCTTTATACCCCCATCACAAACCTTCGTCGTGCTTTTCACAGGAGAGCCAGAATCCGGTGTGGAAGTAGCGGAGCATGTACTTGTCCTCTCCGGTCTCCCAGATGTACTGCACCGCGTTGGCTAGCTGCTTCCTCCGTATGCGCGCCTGCTCCTCCCTCTCCCCCGGGGACAGAGTCACGTTGGGGGTCGGGTTCCGCGGGTCTGGGGTGGGCGTCTCTGGAGAAGGAGAGAGAGGGCAAGAAAAGAGGGATGAAGAAAAAGAGAGAAAGTACACTTTTATGGTGAGACAACAAAGGCCAAAAAAAAATCAAAAATGTCAAGCCGCTTGTACATTTTTAGATTTTTGTCCAATAAATCATTTTATTATACATATATATCTTTATTTCTCAAATTATATATATATATATATACACACACATAATGGACTCATGAGTCAATTTATCCCTATTCATATAGGAATTTAAAAAAAATCCTTGACATTGCATTTTTCAAAACCAGCGTACCAAGAAGTCATAAATCCTTCTACTCCTGCTCTACAGGTCAGAGGATGTAACACACTCCTTCTCTGACACTCTGTTCTTTAGGTAATCTGTCTCTTTCTACACGGACAATCTTGTTCTGCATGTAAACAAACGGGTTTAGGCAGCGCGGGTAAACGAACTGCTGAGATTAGCAACAAAACCGGGATTATCTGAATCTCTGCCAGTCATACTGAAGTGTAACATGGTTGAATAAAGAAAAATAAGAAAGATATATACGGCTTGATGTAATGTTTGGTAATAAATATTAATAGTTCTATTACCAACATGCTGACAATGGTAGACAAGTGTTTCATGCAGAACAGTCTGGTATGTGATTTTTTTTTTTTTTTTTTTTAACCTTTATTTCTACAGGTAAATCCCATTGAGTCCGAAGACTCTTTTGCAAGGGAGACCTGTTTTCCTTTCCCACGTTACCATTCACACACACATTGATACACCGATAGCAGCAGGCTAACTATCGACATTCACACGAGGCAAGGTGGGTGAAGTGTCTTGCCCAAGGACACAACAACCATGACACAAGTGGCAGGGCGGGGATCGAACCTCCAACCCTTTGATCATCAGCCGACCCGCTCTACCACCTGAGCCACAGTCGCCCCACAACTGGCATGTGATAACAGGTCTTCACGTACGGAAATGAAGGCAGGACAGACATTTACAAAGTGAAAGATTATTGTGCTGCCTCAAAAGTGGAGTCGTTGATTTTGGAAATGCTTGTTGTCAAAATCAGTGAATATCTCCTTGATCTAACTCTCTGTACTGTGTGTTCGCTGGAATCAAATCCAGTGTTAATACACAGCCTAGGCTCTGTAAACCGGTAAGTAAACCAAGCCAATGTAAACCAAGGGGACCAACCATAGCTGGCTACATGCCCATTTACAGAGCCTAGGCTGTGTATTAACACTGGATTTTTTTCAGCGCACACACAGTACAGACAGGTAGCGGATCGTGAGGAGATATTCACTGATTTTGACAAAAAGTGATTTTGACAACAAGAGTTCTCCAGAATCACTGACTGCACCTTTAAGGGAAAACTGTTTTTACATTGACGCCGGCCCCCGTTGTTTACATACCAGTTTACAGAGCCTAGGCTGTGTATTAAAACCAAAACTTATTTATCATTGACACCATCCAACCCCCCCCCCCTACACACACACCCACCCACCCACCCACCCACCCACCCACACACACACACACACACACACACACACACACACACACACACACACACACACACACACACACACACACACACACACACACACACACACACACACACACACACACACACACACACACACACACACACACACACACACACACACACACACACACACACACACACACACACACACACACACACACACACACACACACACACACACACACACGCACACACACACACACACGCAGACTTACCTGTGGTGTAGGGCTGGCTGTTGTTCTGTCCACAGTTCTTCATTTTAACGGGCGAGAGGCAGAGCGGCTTGACCACCTTCAAATCAAATCAAATCAAACTTTATGTGTATAGCACTTTTCATACACAGTGAAGGTAACAACTAAGTGCTTTACATTATAGGCCTATATAGTTAAAGGCCTATATAGTTAAAGGCCTATATAGTTAAAGGCCTATATAGTTAAAGGCCTACTTCACCGGTTGGAATATGAAGGTGCATTGAACTCGGAGATCCTATTTAGTATAAATGTGCAAAAAAAATTGAAATCGGATCATATTAGCCTGAGAAAAGGCAGAAAGAGTGTTTTATGGTCTCACTGTCTAACCCTACAGTTTCCTTCTTGTGACATCACAGTAAGGGTTAGGATTAACAGGACAGCTGGGCCAAGGGAAGACTAAGGGAAGACTGAGGGAAGAAAAACCTCATTCATTATATTATAATAGTTATTTTATAATGATAGAACGCTGGTTCCGTATGGGTGAAGTATTCCTTTAAAATAGAGCAACACATCACATTCAGAAATTAAAAACACTTTGTACAACATTACTTGATAGGCAAAGACTAAATAAAACAAGTAAGAGTATGAATCATTAGAAACATTTAAAGGTGCAGTGTGTAATAATATGACATCATCAAGAAAGTTCTACAAAGTTCTAGAATGCAACGCTCCCTGGGTAACCCCAACCCTTTAGAATAATAACAGAAGCTACAGTGGCCTTCAAGGACAAGAACTATTCTAAATTTTAAACAATGCACCTGATGACATTCCAACTATGACACTTTCAAGATGGCGGCACTAGGCCTTGGTCCAAAATATGCAGACATATGGACATATATGAGACCCTTTCTAAGGGAAAAAATAATAATTCAAAACATTTTTTCAGCTATTATGCACTAAATTAAATGTACTTATGGATGTTATAATTATTTTCTACAAAATCTGCTAGGAAATAAAAACCCAAAATTCTACACACTGCAGCTTTAAACAGGACATTAAACAGTAAGTGAAACAAAAAGTGTCTGATGCGTTATGTAAGTATATAGGTATAAGTAGTATAGGCTAAGTAGTATATAAGTAGTATAAGTATGTATGCATGTGAGTCACCTTGTGCCAGCCCTCCACCCAGAAGGAGGTGCAGAAGGCCGAGACAGACAGAGTGAGAGCCAGAGACGTCAGGGAGAGAGAGAGCAGCGACCGGTTACGACGAGACATCGACTCCAACATCTTGGCTTCTTGGTTTCGAATTTCTCAATGGGATTTTTTTTTTTTTTCCAATAAGAAAATGCGAGAGAATTCTGACTGTGTGCTTTTGGTGTGACTTCACTTTGACAATGTGGGTGTGAATCTAACTCGAAGACTCTACTTTTAACTTGACTTTCTTTGAATTAACTTGTGCAATTTGTTATAGTCTTTCAAACGATTGTTCAGCCTGTCTTTGCTGTTTGTTTTTATAATCTCTTGAATGCGATTTTTTAAATATTTTTCTAAAGTCTATTCTTGATGTATCGTATGCCTTTGTAAAGAACTTTGAATTGCCTTTTCTGTCTATTGTGTTGGTTTTTTTGCTGAATAAATAAACTTGCCTTATTTTGAAAAGTATACGACTGATGTTCCCCCCTCTGCTTTTGGCTAACTGATCTTAATTAGAGGGACACTATATTAATTTAATTATATTTTATTGTATTTCTGTAGTATTGTTTGTTGTATTTTATGTATTATTGTCTTTGTGCATTTGACTGCTAATTGTCTTTTTATGTAAAGCTCTTTGAATCGCCTTAGAGTACGAAATGTGCTATAAATCTAAACTCGCTCGTAAGGATCTAGGGGGTTTCTGTGACAACACTATTAAGCTCACTGAGTTGATTATGTAGTGTATAGTGGATGGATGGATGGATAGATGGATAGATGGAGAGATGGAGAGATGGAGAGATGGAGAGATGGATAGATGGATAGATGGATAGATGGATAGATGGATAGATGGATAGATGGATAGATGGATAGATGGATAGATGGATAGATGGATAGATGGATAGATGGATAGATGGATAGATGGATAGATGGATAGATGGATAGATGGATGGATGGATGGATGGATGGATGGATAGATGGAGAGATGGAGAGATGGAGAGATGGAGAGATGGATAGATGGATAGATGGATAGATGGATAGATGGATAGATGGATAGATGGATAGATGGATAGATGGATAGATGGATAGATGGATAGATGGATAGATGGATAGATGGATAGATGGATAGATGGATAGATGGATAGATGGATAGATGGATAGATGGATAGATGGATAGATAGATAGATAGATAGATAGATAAAGACCTAGAAAGGGATTAGGGATCTATAGAAGTGGGACAAAGGCCAGAGGGGACTCCGCTAAGAGATGATCGCAGCGCTGTGGAAGTAGAGCCGTCGATTGGGTCGGAAAATCAAAGATTAAATTGACTTTCTAGAGAGATAGCAACGGGCTAGCGACAGCTGTGGAGGGTCAGGGGGTTGCCTAGGGAACTCCCCGCTCTCCGCCCACTACTAGACGTCCAGGAAAATCTGTGTTTCGAATAAAATGTAAAAAAAAAAAATAATAATCAGTTCAAAATGATAATAAAATAATAATTAAATAATTAAAAAATAATTAAAAAAATTCTTCCAAGTTTAGATTTTGTGAATCTTTCTTTTCTTTGTGTTCCTTCTTGACGTAAAATTAAAAGAAAAAATATATATATTCTTCCGATTTCGATTTTTTTTATCTGGACCTTGGATCTTCCTTTCCTTTTCTTCTTACGGCACAAGCCAGGCGAGACGTTTCACTTCGCACATTTCTTCTCAGCGATTCCCCTCTCTACGCCATGTTTCCACTGCCATGACAACTGCTGTGTGTGTGTGTGACCAGAAACTGTTAAAAAGTGCCGAAAAAAATTCCGAATTTTATCCCAGATTTTAGGAGGGCCGTCTTCAACCTTTTCTTCACCTCAACGGGGCTCAGAAAAAGGAGTGTTTGTGAGTATTTATTCCAGCATATATATCTCAGGCAGTGTGGTTATAATCTGTGTGGTAATCTTGCGGTGTTACGTGGATGGGATTATAGGGATGTTGGTGTCTTGATGGTCATCACCTAGAAGGTTAAAGAAAGAGAGACAGAGGGGTAAACATCTGGATTAGCTGTTGTGAGGATCAGTTAGGTTATGTCCAGTTCAAGGTCCTTCAGTTGGCCATTTGCACAACAACAAATACATGAGCATTCGTTTCAATTAAAGGTGTAGTGAGTGATTCTGGAGAACGCTTGTTGTAGAAAATTCAAAATCAGTGAATATATCCTCATGATCCCGCTACCTGTCTGTACTGTGTGTGCGCGAGAAAAAAAATCCAGGTTGCGTTCCGAATCGCATACTCTTTCTTTTTTCTATTCTACATACTACATCCGACGATAAAAAGAATCTAGTTAGGATGCAGTAGGCATACTATTGGGACATACTTTTCTCTCTTATTTCATCATAACATTGCGCCTTGATCTTGCCTCTTGCTTTTATATCCGTCGCATCCCCGTTTGTTTTCATATGGAGGCTTCGTCGATGTTACGTCACTTCACGTGTGCACTGGATTGTGGGTCAGAATCGCCCAAATAGGATGCACTTTTCAACACTAACAATCTTGGCCGCATGAAGTAGGACATCCGGGTACTTCTAACCATCCTAAATCTGGCCACAAGAATCGGGACATCCTTAATCTTTTTTCTACATACTATATAGTAGAAAGTATGCGATTCGGAACGCAACCCCAGTCTAGGCTCTGTAAACTTGTATGTAACACACACACACACACACACACAGTACAGACAGGCAGTGGATTGCGAAGAGATATTCACAGACTTTGACAACAAGCGTTCTCCAGAATCACTGACTCCACCTTTGAGCAGCATTTCTGATCTTTATTTTTGACGGCTTATAAAAGCGATTTGATTAAAACGATGTCACACGTCATTCTTTAATCAAATCATCATTGTCCTAAAATAAATGTCAGGTTCAACGAGGCGGCAACCACATAATCCTCTGACGCAGCTGTACATGTGTGTGGACCGACGTAATAATATAATGTCTCACACACCTGCCTGTGTTCTCAACAGCTTAGATACAATATAAACCAAATCCAGGCAAGCAGCTGGAATACATGACCTAAATCAATTTTTTTTTTTTTTTTTAACCTTTATTTCTACAGGTAAATCCCATTGAGACCGAAGACTCTTTTACAAGGGAGACCTGTTTTCCTTTCCCACGTTACCATTCACACACACATTCATACACCGATAGCAGCAGGCTAACTATTGACATTCACACGAGGCAAGGTGGGTGAAGTGTCTTGCCCAAGGACACAACAACCATGACACAGGTGGCAGGGCGGGGATCGAACCTCCAACCCTTTGATCATCGGCCGACCCGCTCTACCACCTGAGCCACAGTCGCCCCACAACTGGTATGTGATAACAGGTCTTCACGTACGGAAATGAAGGCAGGACAGACATTTACAAAGTTCGCCCCAAAAAACCTATACCAGCAAGTCAGAAACAAGCATTTCATAGTAATTTCTGTGAGGACATTTTGCTTTTTTTTTTTTTAAAGAACACATACACACAACTGAAAAAGCGAACACAAAAACAAAGGACAAAATAAGAAAGACAACTTACTTAACTTTCTAAGGACATTGTTTAAACTAAAAGGCAAATGTTAAAGGTGCAGTGTGTAATATGACATCATCAAGAAAGTTCTAGAAAGTTCTAGAATGCAACACTCCCTGGGTAACCCCAACCCTTTCGAATAATAACAGAAGCTACAGTGGCCTTCAAGGACAAGAACAATTCTAAATTTTAAACAATGCACCTGATGACATTCCAACTATGACACTTTCAAGATGGCGGCACTAGGCCTTGGTCCAAAATATGCAGAAATATGGACATATATGAGACTCTTTCTAAGGGAAAAAAATAATAATTCAAAACGTTTTTTTCAGCTATTATGCACTAAATTAAATGTACTTATGGATAATATAATTACTTTCTACAAAATCTGCTAGGAAATAAAATCCAAAATTCTACACACTGCAGCTTTAAGCAGAAACATTTAAGGTTTTGCTTTGTTGGCCGGAGAGACTTAGTCGAGACACAGGTTGTGTGTGTATTGAATGTGTCTACTTATTTTGTCTTTTGTCTGTATAAAAAAAAATGAAAAACCCATTAAAATATAAGTTTAAAAAAAAATTTAAAAAATCTGAATGTTTGGATAAATGTGCAAATTTGGCAATATCTAATTTATTATGTGTATATTTGCTTCTCTTAAAAGATAGATAGATAGATAGATAGATAGATAGATAGATAGATAGATAGATAGATAGATAGATAGATAGATAGATAGATAGATAGATAGATAGATACATAGATAGATACATAGATAGATACATAGATAGATAGTTGGATAAAGCCAGAGTCCAAGGTTTTTAACAGAACAGATTCAGGAAAAAGCCTTTATTCATTTTATAAATAAATACAAATACTACGTACGGTACAGGTCTTAACATTTTCTTTCTGGCCAACCTTGTCTCTCCACATTCAAACAGAAGTATAACAGATAGATACATCTCTGTAGCATCTCATCATGATAAGCTGAATTCTTGCCCTTAACGTACACAGTAAAATCCTGTCGCTGTTTAAACTTGACTTTTAAATCAGCTCACACTAAAAAAAGTAACAAAATAACACAAATAAAACCTAAATATAACACACACACACACACACACACACACACACACACACACACACACACACACACACACACACACACACACACACACACACACACACACACACATTATTATATATAAAAATCTCTACTCACCAATCTTGTAGACGCTGTATTCCAATGGTCCCGTGTCCTCTTAGTTTCTATGTTAGTAAATGAGGAGTCTTGCTTGTCCTGCACCTCTCCTGTCCCACTCCCTGCTCCGTCTTGGGCGTGAGTCCATTAGAACACACACACAAAAAAAACATGCGCACACACACACACACAAACACACACTCACACTCTCTCACACACACACACACACACACACACACACACACACACACACGGATTTCCCTGTAATCCTCGCAAGTCCAGCTGTTACTAACTCTAACCTTTGCTCCCTATAGTGTCTCTATTATTCATCTAGGATCTCACACTCACACTCACACTCACACACACACACTCACACACTTTTGCTTGTATGAGGACCATCACTCATTGACATAATGCATTCCCTAGCCCCTTACCCTAACATTAACCATCAAAACTAAATGCCTAACCCCAACCCTTACACTAACCCTAACATAAACCTCATTCATACCTGAACCTTAAAACCAAGTGTTAACCCTCAAACAGCCCTTTAAAGGCCTGTCCCAAAGGGAGAACCGGGCAAAATGTCATGTGCATGTACACACACACACACACACACACACACACACACACACACACACACACACACACACACACACACACACACACACACACACACACACACACACACACACACACACACACACACACACACACACACACACACACACACACACACACACACACACACACACACAACCCCCTGCGACCTTTGCCATCCAGTGATTAATCGGACACTATGGTATGGGGACGGCTTAGATCGAATTGAGTGGGACAGTGTTACAGTGTTCCCCTCTCTGTACACTTTAACCCATCTTAACACAATACACCAGTTACATGATAGGCAGACAGGCTATCACACACACACACACACACACACACACACACACACACACACACACACACACACACACAACTGCTGGCTTTAGACAATCCCCCCGCGACCACTTTAAAGTCACTGATTAGAAAAACAAACAGAGATTGTGATTGGAACAGTTTGTCCAACACTGTAAAGGTGCAGTCAGTGGGGGCGCCTTTAGCTCAGTTGGTAAGGCGTCCCCCTCCCGGGCCGGGCCCAGCAGCAGACCCGGGTTCGATTCCCACCCGCGGTCGCTCTCTACATGTCACTCCCCTCTCTGCCCCATTTCACCTCTATCTCTCTGCACTATCAAATAAAGCATAAAAATGCCCAAAAAATATCTAAAAAAAAAAAAAAAAAGTGGGGTCAGTGATTCTGGAAAACGCTTGTTGTCAAAATCACTTTTTTTTTTTGCCAAAGTCAGTGAATATCTCCTCATGATCCTCTATCTACCTGTCCATAGCTTACTACTGTGTGTGCGCTAGGAAAAAAATCCAGTGTTAATACACAGCCTAGAATCTGTAAACCTGTACCGTATGCAAACAAAGGGGGCCCCACCGTAGCTCACAACATGCCCGTTTACATATCCTAGGCTGTGTATTAACAATCGTGCACAGACAGTACAGACAGATAGTGGATCGTGAGGAGATATTCACTGATTTTGCCAAAAGAAAAAAAAAATTGACAACAAGCGTTCTCCAGAATCACTGACTGCACCTTTAACGAGTTGAAAATGAAATAAAACAGGCTTAATTCAAAATAATGTATAAAAAAAATGTTTTTATTGAAATCGAACACGAGACCACTGTGTTACCGTCACATCTTAAACAAAAAACACAAACAACAATAAAACATGTAACAGCAGGTTTCACATCTATAACTGAAATATGTCCGACACTCACGCTTGTAACACTTTCATGTATTTTAGTTTGATCAAGTGTCTGTTTTTCATTACCGATACGTTATGAACCGTCCAGAGCCCTTAGGTCGTCTGGGACAGGTTTACTTACAGTCCCAAGAGTTAGGACTAAACGAGGAGAAGCAGCTTTTAGTTTTTATGCACCAAATCTCTGGAACAAACTCCCAGAAAACTTGAGGTCTGCTGCAACCCTCAGTTCTTTTAAATCGAGTCTGAAGACTTTTCTGTTTCCATTTTAACCTGTACTTTTTATTTAATTTAAATGTTTTACTTCTTTTCATTCGCTTTTAAATGTCTTCTAATGTGTTTTATGTATTCTAATCTTGCCCCTGTAAAGCACTTTGAGTGGCCTTGTGTCTGAATTGTGCTATATAAATAAACTTGCCTTGCCTTGCCTTGCAGTAATGGTGGAGTTTTGAGATTGCTTGTTTTCAAAATCACTTTTTTTGTCAATATCAGTGAATATCTGCTCATGATCCGCTACCTGTCCGTTAATACACAACCTAGGCTCTGTAAACGGGTATGTTACTAGCTATGGTAGGCCGGCCCCCTTTTGTTTACATAACTCTTTGTGCACATACCAGTTTACAGAGCAACATTTAGAATAACTCTGGTGTTAATATGCAAACCTGAGGCTCTGTATCTAGTATGTTTACAAAGGGTATGTATAGAGGTTGGCCCACCGTAGCTATAGCAACCTGCCCGTTTACAGAGCCTAGGCCGTGTGTTGCTACTAGAATTTCTTTCCAGCGCACACACACACACACACACACAGCACTTTCAGGCTGCGGATCATGAGGAGATATTCACCGATTTCTTCCAAAAAAAAGTGATTTTAACAACAAGCGTTCTCCAGAATCACTGACTGCACCTTTAATACTAAACTAAACACTGTATTTAAAGCTTAAAGACCAACTTCACCGGTGGGAATATGAAGGTGTATTGAATTCTGAGATCCTGTGTAGTATAAATGTGCAAAAAAAAATTTAATTGGTTCATCCTAGCCTGAGAAAAGGCAGAAAGAATGTTTTATGGTCTCACTGTCTAACCCTACATTTCTCTTACTGTGACATTCTGCCTTTTCTCAGGCTAGGATGAACCAATTTCAATTTTTTTTTGCACATTTATACTACAATTCAATACACCTTCATATTCCCACCGGTGAAGTAGGTCTTTAATTTAAAAGGTCCCTTCCCTCAGCGCTGGCTGCGGTAGGTGCGTATCTTGCGGCTGAGGTTTCGGGCCAAACGGTCGACCGCGCTGCCGATGTGTCCCATCTCCTTTTTGGTGGTGAGACCGTCGATGTTCCCGCTGTACCACAGGACCCACCCGCCCAGAGACATCAGCACAAACAGGGCACCTGCAACCACAGACCAACAGGGAATCAATCAATCAATCAATCAATCAATCAATCTATCTATCTATCTATCTATCTATCTATCTATCTATCTATCTATCTATCTATCTATCTATCTATCTATCTATCTATCTATCTATCTATCTATCTATCTATCTATCTATCTATCTATCTATCTATCTATCTATCTATCTATCTATCTATCTATCTATCTATCTATCTATCTATCTATCTATCTATCTATCTATCTATCTATCTATCTATCTATCTATCTATCCATCCATCCATCCATCCATCCATCCATCCATCCATCCATCCATCCATCCATCCATCCATCCATCCATCCATCCATCCATCCATCTACCTATCTATCTATCTATCAATTTACAGTGAAGACAAGCATGCAACATACTGGTCAATTTTTGTGTTTTTAATCACTTAAAAAAAAATGTGCTATGAGGAACTTTTATTTTAGTATTTCTAAAACAGTCTCATTTTTCCTCTTATGATCATGAATTACCAAGCGAACAAGCGGTTTGTAGCGTTCTCTCTTGTGATCGGATATAAATTTCGGGATCCTCCAATAAGTTTATTTGCCGATTACATGCAGAGCAGCTGACTGAGAGATCGGCTTTATGAAACGCGCACATTATGTAAGTGATCACTGTATGAATAAAGAGCGATTTAACACTTATATTATCAGAAATAAACCGCTTACTTCACCTTTAAAAGGTGCAGTGTGTAATATGACATCATCAAGAAAGTTCTACAAAGTTCTAGAATGCAACACTCCCTGGGTAACCCCAACCCTTTAGAATAATAACAGAAGCTACAGTGGCCTTCAAGGACAAGAACAATTCTACATTTTAAACAAGGCACCTGATGACATTCCAACTATGACACTTTCAAGATGGCGGCACTAGGCCTTGGTCCAAAGTATGGAGAAATATGGACATATATGAGACCCTTTCTAAGGGAAAAAATAATAATTCTACACACTGCAGGTTTAAGTCATGCTCAAGGTTATTATACATATACACTTAATAAAGCTGTAATCTTACATTATATTCCCTTTTCTTCATTCACTCATGTCTGTTTCGGTTTGAATTCTGCTGCTTTGTAATGTGAGATTTTGAAAAATGCTCTATGGATAAAATGTTATTATTATTTTTACGGGCAACTATGATATTCTGATGGAGTCAGCGATTCTGGAGAACGCTTGTTGTCAAAATAAACTTTTGTCAAAATCATACTTTCCGGATGAGCAGCGAATTGTGAACAGACATTCACTGGTTTTAACAATAAGTGATAATAACTACAGCTGTTGATTCATTCTGAGATTCTAGAAGCACACGGACAGACAGACGGACGGACGGACAGACAGACAGACGGACGGACGGACAGACAGACAGACAGACAGACAGACGGACGGACGGACGGACGGACGGACGGACAGACAGACAGACACACACACACGTGTACACACACACACACACACACACACACACACACACACACACACACCTACCAGTGTACACCAGTAGATCTCCAAAGTCTCGTCCGTTGACCTCCAGCGGGGCGAACACTCCGACCAGCAGAGCGGCGCCTCCAAACAGATCCATGATCACAGCAAACACTAGAGCCAGCTTACAGTGGGACAGCCCATCACACAGGGCCATGGCGGGACTGACTGGGAGGGAGACAGGGGGAAAGAGAAGGACAAATAATGTCATCCAAAAAAAAAATCAAATCAAATCAGTTTTATTTGTATAGCCCAAAATCACAAATACATTTGTCTCAGTGGGCTTTACATTCCATACAATATGATATATGATACAATATGATACACTATGACACCCTGCCCTTACACCCACTCACCAGTCCCAAAAAAAACTGGGACTGCTGAGAAAGAGCAATAACAAATGAAAGCAGAAGCTATTTCCATGACTATCTCCTCATGATCTGCTACCTGTCTGTACTGTGTGTGTGCTACCTGTCTGTACTGTGTGTGAGCTACCTGTCTGTACTGTGTGTGAGCTACCTGTCTGTACTGTGTGTGAGCTACCTGTCTGTACTGTGTGTGAGCTACCTGTCTGTTCTGTGTGTGTGCTGAAAAGAAATTCTAGTGGTAATACACAGCCTAGGCTCTGTAAACGGGCATGTTGCTATAGCTACAGTGACACAGGGACATAGTGGGACTGGGAGGTAAAGACAGTGTTAATGCACAGCCTAGGCTCTGTAAACGGGCATATTGCTATAGCTACAGTGTTAATGCACAGCCTAGACTCTGTAAAACAAGGAGACCACCAGACACAGCTTACAGTGGGACAGACCATCACACAGAGACATGGTCAGACTAGGAAACAGGGGAAAAGAGAAGAAACAATGTATTCAAAAACTTTATAGTCATCAAATAGTGAAAGTAAATTGCCTTTATGTAGGTGTTTAGCTCAAACAAGATAAGAAACAACACAAGATCTTTTTTGGGGCATTTTTATGCTTTATTGATAGTGTAGAGACAGAGGTGAAATGGGGCAGAGAGGGGAGTGACATGCAGAGAATGTATGTTTAATGTCTACTGAGATGTATGTTTAATAAAGTCTACTGAGAGAAATACACATTTTAAAAAGTTGGAGACTAGAGAGAGAATGCCTGTTGTCAAGATCCCTTATTGACTAAATCAGTGAATATCTCCTCATGATCCTCTACCTGTCCGTACTGTGTGTGCACTGAAAACAATCCATTGTTAATACACACTACAGCCTAGGCTCTGTAAACTGGTATGTAAACACAAATAATGTAAACAAAGGGGGCCCACTGTCCAACATGCTCGTTTACAGCTAGCCTAGACTGTGTTCTTGTATTACTGTGTTTTAACTTTTGTTGTAGCCTATGTTGTTGCACATTAAGTCCCCTATGCGAATCCCAGCTCTTCATTATAACTATTTAAACCTGCAGTGTGTAGAATTTTGGGTTTTATTTCCTAGCAGATTTTGTAGAAAGTAATTATAATATCCATAAGTACATTTAATTTAGTGCATAATAGCTGAAAAAAATGTTTTGAATTATTATTTTTTCCCTTAGAAAGGGTCTCATATATGTCCATATTTCTGCATATTTTGGACCAAGGCCTAGTGCCGTCATCTTGAAAGTGTCATAGTTGGAATGTCATCAGGTGCATTGTTTAAAATGTAGAATTGTTCTTGTCCTTGAAGGCCACTGTAGCTTCTGTTATTATTCGAAAGGGTTGGGGTTACCCTGGGAGTGTTGCATTCTAGAACTTTGTAGAACTTTCTTGATGATGTCATATTGCACACTGCACCTTTAATGCGATAATAACTTTTGCACGTTGTGGTTTAAGGACTTATCGTTGCTAAAAAAACAACTCTAGAGAAAAAAAACATATAAATTCCATCCCAGACCCGTTTCAAAAGGTGAAGCTATTCTGAAGGTTGCATTCAGCTTCACGCAGAGCCACAGACAGGTGAGAGGCATACGGTGCACTTTCCTTAGTAGCCTGTTTATGAAAGCCTAATAAAGACGTCACAACACATTTCATTCAACTTTAGGCTACGTCATATGGTTTCACTTTAACTCACGTGTTATTGTTGTTCCTCTGGCGGAAAGAAAAACTTAGTAGATCGCTTGGTAATCTGAAGTTCGGAGTCTGTCTTTACTTCCGTGTTGTGCTCTACCTTTTTTTCAAGGTGTGTGTGTGTGTGGGGGGGGGGGGCATGGGGGGGGGCGAGTTATCCACTCACGTGCGCCCAACCCTCAGGTATAGTGACGCGGTTCCGGTCGTAGTTTTCACGGTTCCAATATTTAAAAAAAAACTTAAAATGTCCTTCGTAAGAAACGGCTATTAACTGTCTGTCTCTTGTTGTGAGTCAGAAAAAAAGTTGATTATTTTTTTTTAATTCAAAGGTGCACCCATTCACTTTGCGCATGCGCGAATCGAGCAAAAACCCATGCCACTCTCGTGCACCTGTTGAAGCTACTTATAATCAGGTAATTGCAGACGAAGAAAGCGGTCGCTAGGCAGGTGTGGGTCGTTTCACGCTGTATTACAGAAGTATAACTGAACGCTGAAGGCAAATCATCTAATAATAACGCTTTCATTTCGACATTTTTGAGTTATTACCATAGTTACTCATCAGTAGCGCTTTACCTGTGTGCGCAGGTATGAATCCACCGACCACGAGAGACGGCGCGAGCCCACAAGGTAACTAACAACTAACTGCTACTGTTTAAATGGCGTGTGTAGCATGTGGGATAATTAGCTACATTAGTGTGTGCTTATAGACTAACTGAGCTAAAGATACAATGTGTTTTAACTAAAAAAAAAATATTTGGTGTGTGTGTGTAGTTCAGACTTTGGCTACTAAATCGCTACTTGCTTATAATTTATTTTTTAAACTTAATTAGGCTATTGATACGCACAGAAAAATGCACACGTTATAGGCCAATTTAGGACAACTTTTGTTTTTGCTACAACGTTTTGCTACAACGTTTCTAGCATGTGAGATAAATTAGCTACATTAATGTTTGGTTATAGACGAACTGCGCTAAAGAAACAATGTTTTTAACTTTAGAAAAACGGTTTAGGGTGGAGCTCAGACTCACCAAAACGTGCTTAGAAATGTACGTTTTGAAGTCATTATCGCGATTGATGAGCACAAACAATCATGGGATAGCCTAGCCCATACATTTTAGGTCCTACACGTTGTTCACGGTTGTTATGACTATTTTACTGATATCCTGTTTGTTTTATTTTTTATTTTATGTGAAGCAAAAGTTCAAATTTAACCTATTACGTTATAATGAGAACTACATAAGCCAACCGTATACTTTGATGTCTCTCTTGAATTGTTCGCATGTGTCCATTTGTATGGCGCTTTGTAACCTATAGTTTGAGAAGTGCTATAACATTTACTTACTTCTGCTTAATCTCTGCTCTCTTAAAGTCTTTTGTTATTAATTGTTTTTTTTTGTGATCAAATTTTTTATTTTATTTCAAAAATACAGATTAACAGACAAAAGTACGACATATTTTTTAAATAATAATATACAGAAAAATACACTTATCCAGTACCCATACTTGTAAATAGATACATAGAAGTGTATAGATAAAAGAAAAAGACAATAATGATAATTAAAAAAAGGACAGCAATTAGAATAAAGACAGCTAGGGAAATATCTCAAAGGTTACAAGCCACAGTCAGTGTAAAATAATACAAAAAAATATATATATACATCCCATTTTGTTATTAATTGTTCATTTTTTGTTCATGTCATTGTTTTATTGAGCAAGAAAGCTCATCGTGCTTTAGTTATAGCTTCTCAAAGTGTTGATTTTCTACTTTTACTGTTTAAAAAAAATAATCTAAGTGAATATCTTGAGATTTTCGTGAAAGGGAGGCAGACATTTTAGGATCTCACCTTGGTCTCCTTGGAATTGTAATTTAAATTTTATGAGTGTTTTTGACCTGGGGATTTCTTGTACATAATTAGTAGATGAGATGCCAGCCTAAACAATTGGAAAGACCCATTAATACATGGCATTCATAAGAACACTTATATCATTTAAAGGTGCATTGTGTAGAATGTATTGACGTTTTTAAGTATGTTTAATTAGTGTATAATAGCTTGGAAATGAAATGTTGTTGTTTATTTTATGACCTTAGAATGAGCCTTTTATATCTACATATGAGCGGGGCACTGAGGCCGCCATGTTGCACCGCCATGTTTCTACAGTAGCTCAGAACATACAAACTTAACGGCCTTACACGTTTTTATATATAGTGGGGCGTCCTGGGGAAATGCACCTGTTGGAAGACCAAGAAGAAGAAGTACTATAGAATAAATAACTAAATACATCTTCACCTCATCACTTGATATGGTGGAAAGACTTGAGGCAGTAGTGGTGGATGATGCCATCTTTAGTAACTATATCTTCTTGTCCTTGAAGGCCACCGTAGCTTCTGTAAAATCTCTGAAAAAAAATGGCAATACATTTTACACAATGCACCTTTTTTAAAACCAATAAATAAGGAAAAATAACCAGCAGATGAATTGAAAATGAAAATAATGTCTGTTACGGCCGGCCATACCAGGCTCGTTAACCGGCCAGTAGACATGAAATAAACCACAATGAAACCATGACTCAACATTTAAACCATAAGGTAATTTATTAAACCAATCCCACATACTTAAAGGTGCAGTGTGTAATATGACATCATCAAGAAAGTTCTACAAAGTTCTAGAATGCAACGCTCCCTGGGTAACCCCACCCCTTTTGAATAATCACAGAAGCTACAGTGGCCTTCAAGGACAAGAACAATTCTAAATTCTAATCAATGCACCTGATGACATTCCAAAAACATGGATGCCTCCATAAGACTTACCCTCTCAATGTAGAAAATGTAATATTAATATTTGTAATTCTCCGCTCAGGAGGATAATTCAGATGTTTGGCAGAGGTGATTTTACACCAATGAGGACATATTTATGAATGAGGATATTGATTTTAGCTAATAAATTACTTAAAATGTTACACAGTGTCCCTTTAACAGTCCACAGTCTAATTCTTTGTGTTGTTCTTGTGTGGTTATCAGAGCAGTACATGCCTCCGTCTTCGTCCTCGTCTGGTGGAGGCTTGTATCTTGACGCCTACGAAGTGTCTTTCCCTCTGGAGGAAGGCATCGAGAGACCGCCCGCCTACCACCTCAACCAGGGCCCGCCTATGATGGACGGTACGCCATGTCTACTACACATGCCACGGGACGTCCAGTGTTAATACACGGCCTGGGCTCTGTAAACGGGGCCTTTTGCTAGTTCTCTTACATACCCGTTTACAGAGCCTAGGCGTTGTATTTTGACAGGTAGCAGATCATGAGGAGATATTCACTGATTTTACTACTACGCGTAAGCACTTACTGCTTAGCGTAGCAACACACTAACTAAACTGGGATAATTGTATTGTTTTATTCTATGTTTTGCATAGTTGTACTTTAGGAAATTCAGCCCAGTTCAGTTTCAGAGATACAGTTTACGGTGGAGTCAGCGATCCTGGTGTTAATAAACAAAATAAATATTCATATTAACAACAAGTGTACATAACTGTACCACCTCTTCTTATTTACATTGGCAGTAAAGCGGTATATGTTCTTTTTTTTTTTTTTAGATATTTTTTTGTCATTTTTATGCATTATTGATAGTGTAGAGACAGAGACGCCCTACCAACTGAGCTAAGGGCGCCCCCCAAAAGCGGTATATGTTCAATTGAAAAGGTGGATTATGATTTCTCCTTTTGCGATGAACAACATTTGGATCTATAAATTGAAAATTGGAGAATAATCTTGTACATAAAAAAATATATATTTATGAGTAAAAGAAGAAAATAAAACGTTTTTTTTCTCTAACTTTGTAGACAGTTATGGGGACAATTGTGTATTTCTAAACAGTCTAAAACCTCCTCTTTTCACCCTTAAAGGCCCATTATAAGGAGTATAATAACCCTTTGTGCCCCCCCCCTTGTGTCCCTCTCATAGGCCCAGTGGTCCCGGAGCACCACTCAGCCTACAGCCCGTTCCTGCTCGTGTCAAACCTGTCCCCTCTCCTCCTTTCCCTTTAAAGGCCCATTATAAGGAGTATTGTGTCCCTCTTAAAGGCCCATTATAAGGAGTATTGTGTCCTTATTAAAGGTCCAGTGGTCCCGGAGCACCACTCAGCCTACAGGCCTTTCCTGCTTGTCTCTAACCTGTCCCCTCTCCTCTCTCTAAACAGTCTAAAATGTCCCCTCTCCTCCCTTATTAAAGGCCCATTATAAGGAGTATTGTGTCCCCCTTTGTGTCCCTCTCATAGGCCCATTATAAGGAGTATTGTGTCCTTATTAAAGGCCCAGTGGTCCCGGAGCACCACTCAGCCTACAGCCCGTTCCTGCTCGTCTCTAACCTGTCCCCTCTCCTCCCCTCCCCTTTAAAGGCCCTTTATAAGGAGTATTGTGTATTTGTAAATAACAATAAATGTCCTCTGTTCTTTCCCCTTACAGGCCTAGTTTTTGTCTAACTTTGAAGACAGTTATATGTACAATTTGATGTCCCCTCTATTTCTTCTTTTGTGTCCCTCTTAAAGACCCATATTAAGGAGTATATTAACCCTTTGTGTCCCTCCAATAGGCCCAGTGGTCCCGGAGCACCACTCAGCCTACAGCCCGTTCCTGCTGGTCTCAAACCTGCGCGCTCACCTGTACCTCTAACCTGTCCCCTTAAAGGCCCATTATAACCCTTTGTGTCCCTCTTAAAGGCCCATATTAAGGAGTATTGTGTCCCCCTTTGTGTCCCTCTCGTAGGCCCAGTGGTCCCGGAGCACCATCCCTCCTACAGCCCTTTCCTGCTGGTCTCAAACCTGCACGCTCACCTGTACCTCTAACCTGTCCCCTCTCCCCCCCTCTTAAAGACCCATATTAAGGAGTATATTAACCCTTTGTGTCCCCCTTTTAAAGGCCCAGTGGTCCCGGAGCACCCCTCAGCCTACAGCCCGTTCCTGCTCGTGTCTAACCTGCGCGCTCACCTGTACGTGGCTCTGGAGAAGAACGCCTGGCTGACCAAACGCATCGACGAGCTCGAGGACGAACGAAATTTCCTGCGCTGCCAACTGGACCGGTTCATAGTCAGCATGAGGAGCCCAGAGGGTGAGAGGGGGATATGCAGAGGAAACAGTACGACAAAAGGCCTTTGCACACCGGGCGCGACGCGAATAAACGCAACGTAAAAGCGAATGTTTTGAAATGTGAATTTTGTCGCGTCTCACTTTAGAAGCGACGTCCCAGAAAAATCGAACTCTGTTCGAAAAAATAAAAAACGCAAATTCGCGATGCGAAATGACGGCGCTGGTGTGGAAGCTTGTATTGACTCTGTATACGTTCGTTAATTAACGGATTAATCGCACGAATAAAACGCGCCCGGTGTGCAAAGGCCTAAAGGCTATTTAAACTATACAAAAGAATGATTTAACAATGTGCTGATGTAGTGCAGATCAAACATTATGAGATAGGTTGTTTAAACTTCATAAAATCATTGTAATATGTTTATCTAACTGCAGTAGAAACATGTGCTGCCAACTGGACCGATTTATAGTCAGCATGAGGAGCCCAGAGGGTGAGAGGGTTATCATGTCAAGTCAAATTGTCAATTGTGATACATACAAGACATACAAAGATGTCCAAGATACATTTGCATCTAAAGAAATTAGAATATCATGGAAAAGTTCATTCAAAACGTGAACTTTCATACCGTATATTCTAGATTCATTACACAAAGTGAAATAGGTCAGTTCTTTCTTTTGTTTTTATTTGGATGATAACGGTTTACAGGAATAAAAAAATCCAGTATCTAAAAAAATATGTGAGTGTTGCATAAAACCAATCAAACAAAGGATTTATCAAACTGAAATGTCAACTTTGTGAAAAGTATGTTTATGCCGGATGAATTTAACTTGTGTAATAAATCTAGGATTAATGAAAGATGAAAGTTTCATTTTTGGACTCAGATTACAGACAGTAATAAACGTGACGTGGTTTGCTCGTGGTGCAGTGGTTGGAGTAAAAATCACTTTTTTTTTATCAAAAACAGTGAATATCTCCTCATGTTCATAAACAAGGATGACGACAATCATTCTCCACAATCGCCAACTCAACCTTTTTAAGACAAAGTAAAATGAATTAAGTGTTAAAGGGGCAGTGTGTAATATGACATCATCAAGAAGGTTCTAGAAAGTTCTAGAATGCAACACTCCCTGGGTAACCCCAACCCTTTTGAATAATAACAGAAGCTACAGTGGCCTTCAAGGACAAGAACGATTCTAAATTCTAAACAATGCACCTGATGACATTCCAAAAACATGGATGCCTCCATAAGACTTACCCGCTCAATGTACATAATGTAATTAGGGCTGTCAAGCGATTAAAAAAATTAATCTAATTAATTACAGGCTCTGTGATTAATTAATCTAAATTAATCGCATACTTTTATGACACTTTTATACCTGTTTATAAACAGCTGTATAGCCTGCTACAGTTTGTTTCTCTCTCTCTCTCTCTCTCTCTCTATTTATCTCTCTCTCTCTCTCTCTCTCTCTCTCCGTCTCTCGTAACTTGTCTCCACAACAGACAGCGCTGCACTGTCACAGATGCTTATGCCGATTCATTCACCATCGTCGTACTCATAGGCAAAAATATTGAGAGACACACACACACACACACACACACACACGTTTACGCGGACGACGAGACAGCTAGCAAACAAAATTGAGACACGGGGAGAAAGATTGAGAGATACTGTTTTGAACCTAGCCTACATTGTTGCACCCACTAAATCAATAATGCACAGACACTGGCTGCGGAGAATAAAGTAATATGTCTTCCTACCTTCATGCTTATTAAACCGTCTATAGAGCCCTCGGCCCCCTGCTTCTCTCTTTACTTTTCTCCCTTTCACCCGCGCGGGCTGTGTCTGCTTCAGGTGCAGCTCGGTGCAGCTACGCACCACTTTTGCACTGGGTCAAAGGGCATTATAGAAGTGCGATTAATCTGCGTTAATTTTTTTAATCGCGTTAATTTTTCTGTGATTAATTAATCGAAATTAACGCGTTAATTTGACAGCCCTAAATGTAATATTAATATTTGTAATTCTCCGCTCAGGAGGATAATTCAGATTATTGGCAGAGGTGATTTTACACCAATGAGGACATATTTATGAATGAGGATATTGATATTGAACGCTTTTTGTCAAAATTACTTTTTGTAAAAATCAGTGAATATCTCCTCATGTTCCGCCACCTGTCCGTACTGTGTGTGCACTGAAAAATATGTTGTCTAAACACAGCCCAGGCTCTGTAAACAACTGGTACGTAAACAAAGGATATGTAAACAAAGGTGGCCCATCACCATTATTATTGATGATTATTGTGTGTGTGTGTGTGTCAAAACATATAAACCTTATTTAACCTTCTACCTTATAACCCCGTCTGTCTGTCTGTCTGTCCGTTCATTTGCATTTTATTGCATTATTCTGACCCCTCTCTTGCGCAGAGTGGGTAGCAGACCCGGGGCGCTCTGTGAAGGTGCAGCCTGCCTCCTCGCCCTCCCCTCCCTCCCCCATGACCACTCGCTCTGGCATGACCCTAAAGCGCCTGCAGGGCCCGGGACCCCGCACCCGCCGATCCACCGCTATCCCAGGTGAGGAAAAACACACACAATACAGCTTTATAGATAGACTTTAAAGATATAGTGCGTAACTTCTGTAATTAGAACAACACTACTGGTGAGGAAACACATGATAAAGCTTATAAATAGACCTTAAAGCTGTAGTGTGTAACTTCTGTTGCCCCCATGAGTAATTCTGAGTAGTTTGTAAACTCTGCCATACTGAGAAATACAGAGAGTTTTTTTTATTTTTATTTTTTAGATATTTTTTTTGGCATTTTTATGCTTTATTGATAGTGTAGAGACAGAGTTGAAATGGGGCAGAGAGGGGAGTGACATGCAGAGAACGACCGCGGCCTGGAATCGAACCCGGGTCCGCTGCTGGCCGAGGCCCATGGGGGGGGGGCCCTACCAGCTGAGCTAAGGGCGCCCCCAGAGAGAGTTTTGTGGAGCTGATAATAGGCTTAATACATTTTGTGTCAACTCGTTTGACGATGGCTTAAATGTAAC
>NC_137221.1:4210767-4215767 GCF_949987685.1 Ammodytes marinus | reverse complement strand
AAAGTTTTGAATTATTTTTTTTTCCATTAGAAAGGGTCTCATATATGTCCATATTTCTGCATATCTTGGACCAAGGCCAGTGGCCGCCATTTTGGAAGAGTCATAGTTGGAATGTCATCAGGTGCATTGTTTAAAATTTAGAATTGTTCTTGTCCTTGAAGGCCACTGTAGCTTCTGTTATTATTCTAAAGGGTTGGGGTTACCCAGGGAGCGTTGCATTCTAGAACTTTGTAGAACTTTCTGCACCTTTAAAGGTGCAGTGTGTAATATGACATCATCAAGAAAGTTCTAGAATGCAACACTCCCTGGGTAACCCCAACCCTTCTGAATAATAACAGAAGCTACAGTGGCCTTCAAGGACAAGAACAATTCTAAATTTTAAACAATGCACCTGATGACATTCCAACTATGACACTTTCAAGATGGCGGCACTAGGCCTTGGTCCAAAATATGCAGAAATATGGACATATATGAGACCCTTTCTAAGGGGAAAAAATGTATTCAAAAAATGTTTTTCAGCTATTATGCACTAAATTAAATGTACTTATGGATATTATAATTACTTTCTACAAAATCTGCTAGGAAATAAAACCCACAATTCTACACACTGCAGCTTTAAGTGTTTGATTTAATTGTTTGTTTTTTGATTTTTTACATTCTTGAAACGTGTGTAAACAAACACTACACTTTTGTTTACATTTCAAGCATTTCTATGGTCTCTCTTCTCTGGACTTTAGGTTGAATGCAACAATATGATCCAATCCTACAACTAAGTTAACACACACACACACACACACACACATTGAGACACACACATAACAGAAGTTTAGACACACACACACACACACACTGAGACACACACATAACAGAAGTTTAGACACACACATAAACACACAGGCACAGACACACACTCACACATTGATACACACACACACACACACACATTGAGACACACACACAAACACAACTTACACTGATACAGACAACTGATTCAATTCAGTGAGAGCATACTACAAGGTTTTAATTGTGTGTTTCACTGACTGCGCCGCCCTCCAGTGGCAGAAGGGAGTAATGCCCATGTGTTATGACCTGAGCCCACATACAGGTGAAACTCGAAAAATTAGAATATCCTGCAAAAGTTTATTTATTTCAGTAATTCAACTTAAAAGGTGAAAATAATGTATTATATAGACTCATTACATGCAAAGTGAGATATATTTCAAGCCTTTATTTGTTATAATTTTGATTATTATAATTTAGTGCTTATGAAAACCCCTAAATTCAAAATCTCAGGAATGTTGAATATGACATGAAATCAATAAAAAAAGGGATTTTAAATACAGAAATGTCGGCCCTCTATAACGTATAGCCATCCATATGTACTCAGTAGTTGGTTTGGGTCCATTTTGCATGAATTATTGCCTCAATTCCAATTAATTGTCCATGATATTCTAATTATATGAGTTTCACCTGTAGATTTTCATTATAACCCCTAATATGAAGTTCAGTATTATCGGCCTAGGGCAGTCTGGTATGGAGGAGTGGCCATTTATTCCCCTAATAGTAAAAGTAATAATAATAATAATAATAATGCATTTATTTTATATGGCGCCTTTCAAGGCACTCAAGGTCGCCTAACAAGCAAAAACAAGGCAAAAACACAATTAAAACAAGTTTAAAAAGCACAGAGCTTGCAGCAGATTTTCAGTCCATGGGTGAGTATGCCTGCCTAAATAAATGTGATTTGATTTGAAGGTGAGAGGTGAGTCCATATTTCTAATGTCCGGGGGAAGGCTGTTCCAGAGGCGTGGGGCGGAGCGGCTGAAAGCTCGAGCCCCCATGGTGGACAGACGAGCTGGGGGGACGTGTAGGTTGATGGAGGAGGCGGATCTAAGTGACCGGCTGGGAGTATTGATTTGGATGAGGTCAGACAGATATGGGGGGGGCGAGGTTATGTATGGCATTGAATGTATTGAGGAGGATCTTATATTCAATACGGTGTTTGAATAGATAAAGTGTTTAATGTGTGCGTGTCCCTTTGTCAGCTTGTTGTGTATTTGCATTGTGTGTGTGTGTGTGTATTCTACACTGTGTGCACAATTATTAGGCAAGTTGTATTTTTGAGGATTCATTTTATTATTGAACAACTACAGTGCTCTCGGTCAATCCAAAATGTTAATGAACCTAAACCTGAATGTTTACGAAAGTAAAAGTGAGGTTTTGTCTTTCTTACGAGAATATATATATACAGTATGTTTTGCTATTATTAGGCAACTATTAGTATGCACATTTTGGATTGACCGTGAGCACTGTTGTTGTTTAATATTAAAATGAATCCTCAAAAATACAACTTGCCTAATAATTGTGCACACAGTGTATTTGTACTCACCCCCTCAATAGATCATTCGAGGATAAATAAAGGAAAATGAAATTATGTAGCCTGATAAATCAAAATCAAATCAAATCAGTTTTATTTGTATAGCCCAAAATCACAAACACATTTGTCTCAGTGGGCTTTACATTTCATACAATATGATATATGATACAATATGACACCCTGCCCTTACACCCTTAGCTCGGCTGAGAAAAAACTCCCAGTAAAAACCCTTTACCGGGAATAAAATAAAATAACTGATTATTTTCTTACTTTACTTCAGCCTTCCATTTATCAGCCAAATTAAATGGGATGTATTGAATATATATGAAAACCAAGAGAAACAGCATTTCTCCTTGTGTTTTCCATTGTAGAAAAAGACAATGTTGTTGTTTTTTTTATAGGCTATTCAGAGTCTATCTATCTATCTATCTATCTATCTATCTATCTATCTATCTATCTATCTATCTATCTATCTATCTGTCTGTCTGTCTGTCTGTCTGTCTGTCTGTCTGTCTGTCCGTCCGTCCGTCCGTCCGTCCGTCCGCCTGTCTGTCTGTCTGTCTGTCTGTCTGTCTTTCATGCTTTCTGTATGTCTGTCTAAAACTCAATTTCCCAGAACACCCCACGGCTGACAAAACTCAGTTTACCCTTTCACCTTCCCAAACGTCCAATCACAGCGGGAGTTTTGCCGGAAGTAGTAAAACCAATCTCGCTTGACAAACAACGGCTCGACCAATGGGAGAACGGGATTCACCGCGGCCGACCAATCACAGGCGAGGAGGGGCGGGACTCCAGAGAACGGGGGAGGAGGAGGTGTTCCTGGTAGCCATCTTGGATGTGCGGAGTGATTGTTTAGCGAAAAAAATTGACAGATTTTTTTTTTTAAGATAGAAAAATACCCCTTATAGTTTCATACTGGAAGATTTACCGAGGCGGAAAAGACTGAGGAAAGATAGCGTAACTCGGATGACATACAGGTACATTTGTTGCAAGCTCAAGGGGGATGAATTCGTGTCCTTTTTGTCTTAATTTTCTACCGCCGCTTTCCGAAAAAAAAAAAAAAATTGTCTCCCATATTTAAACTGAGACTAAAACAACGTGTACTCATTGTATTCAAACGTCAGAAAGATGCACTTGTTCTGTAGTAAATGGAGAGTTCGTTTAAAAGTGTGTACGCTCGGATGTTGGTGTTTTTCGCGGTTGCTTTTGTCCAAAGATGCCCGCTTTGTTTATAAACATCCCCGGTAACAAATGTTTGTCCCGTCGGTCCTTTCACCGCCGCGTGGTTCAAGCTACAGTCGAGACAGAGTCCAAGTTAAATTACTATCTCTCTTTATATTTCACTATTAAAAACCACGTTTAAAAGTGTCTACAAACTCAAGTACAAAGTGTGAAAGTGTGTGAGGCCCTCTGTGACCCATATGTGTGTGCACCTGTTCGGAAAAGTAACGCGAATTTAGGCTACAAATTAATGTTGCATTTTTGTTGGGGGGTTATATATATTTTATGTAATCGGGTTAATGGGGCCTTGGATGATCTTTAACATATGATTTCATGGGTTTCCAGGGCTGAATAAACATGATAGTATCCCGATTATCATGAAAATATTCTTAAAAAATCCTAAAATGGCCGTAAAAGACACTTTTTATATAAACAAATCGGTTACTCTTGTGCGCCAAATATGGAATCATACGCATTTTTTTGGGGTCAGGTTTAAATAGCGTTTCCTTGCTTGCTAGACATGGAACTATGTGAAAATGTCATGTCACGATTGTCCTGCTCAAAATAAATTACACTTTACAACATTATCTTGAAAATCATCTAAATAGCCTATTCTTAAAACTCTTAAAATTACTCCAAAACGTAAGTCAACATTACTGCAAGCAAAACCACAAGCTATTTTAGAAAACAACATTAGCAAGGCAAGTTTATTTCTATCGCAAAATTCAGACACAATTCGGCCCGTTCAAAGTGCTACACAGGGTCACGAAATACATACATACATACATACAAGATTAAAATAAATGTGTGTGTGAATGGTAACGTGGGAAAGGAAAACAGGTCTCCCTTGCAAAAGAGTCTTCGGTCTCAATGGGATTTACCTGTATAAATAAAGGTTAAAAATAAATAAAAATCAAGCATAGAATACGCATTAGAAAAGTCAATACAATTTTTTTTTAAACACACAAAAAAAATTGATAAGCAAGACTGTTATCCCACCATTAAAACAAAATAAAAAATGGGTGATTTTCCAACCCTACTTACTTCAATAACTACAACCAGCATTCCCCATTGTCTGAGTTACGTGCAGCAGCTGAGTGTGTGTGTATTTTTGCGTGTGTGTTTTATGTTGACACAGTTGGTGGTTCAGTGCGGCAGCAGGATTAAACCCCGCAATGCATTCCACTTCCATCCAAGTCCTACTGTTCATTTTTAGCTTTTAAATTGTCGCAGTTACATTTAAAAAAATTTATGGTGATTTTGGAGGATGTATTGTCTAAACTGTGGTTGCGTTCCGAATCGCATACTCTTTCTTTTTTCTATTCTACATACTACATCCGACGATAAAAATAATCTAGTTAGGATGCAGTAGGCATACTATTGGGACATACTTTACTCTCTT
>NC_137221.1:4193267-4203267 GCF_949987685.1 Ammodytes marinus | reverse complement strand
ATGTCATCAGGTGCATTGTTTAAAATTTAGAATTGTTCTTGTCCTTGAAGGCCACTGTAGCTTCTGTTATTATTCTAAAGGGTTGGGGTTATCCAGGGAGCGTTGCATTCTAGAACTTTGTAGAACTTGCTTGATGATGTCATATTACACACTGCACCTTTAATTGTACATATCCACCTTCTGTCATTTATTATTCCGCTCATAATATACAGAGAAAATGGTTATTTTTTTGGGCCTATTTCCATTAGCTTTTAATTAATCGTGATTAATCTGATTCAAGATGTTAAATGTTTGACAGCCCTAGTTATATCATGTGAGCTTATCTGTTGTCCTCAGTACTTGTTTGCTGATCTGAAATTGTTTTAACAAATTGCTATTTACCACTGTAATCCTTGGGCAGGTAAGTAGAAAGATAAAATAAACAAGATACTGTGTGTGTGTGTGTGTGTGTGTGTGTGTGTGTGTGTGTGTGTGTGTGTGTGTGTGTGTGTGTGTGTGTGTGTGTGTGTGTGTGTGTGTGTGTGTGTGTGTGTGTGTGTGTGTTACCATGAGGACCAAACTCCCAAGCCAAGCCGGTTTGCCATCCGTGACTCTATGATAGGCGAGTCTCGGCATGTATTCACCTATGTATCTATCTCTCTATCCCTCTATCTACCTTTCTCTCCCTCTCTTGCTCTTGCTCTCTCACTCCCTCCCTCTCTCTCTCGCTCTATCCCTCTCTCCCTCCCCCCTCTCTATCTCTATCCCTCTCTCTCTCTATCTATATCCCTCTATCTCTCTCTTGCTCTCTCTCTCCCTCCCCCCTCTCTATCTCTCTCTCTTGCTCTCCCTCCCTCTCTCTCCCTCTCTCTATCCCTCCCTCTCTCTCTCTCTCCCTCTATATCCCCCCTCTCTATCTCTCTCTCTCTCCCTCCCTCCATCATTCCTCCCCCAGCGTCTTCGAGACCAGATCAAGACTTGGGTCGCGTCAAACGAGATCAAAGACAAAAGGCAGCTAGTCGAAAACCGCAAACTCATAGAAACGGTGAGTAGCAACCCAACACACAAACACAGTAACATAATGTTAATAAACAGGTGAAACTCATATTATTGTGTGAGTGTGTATGATTGCTGTATGTTTGAGGTGGTGGTCGGAGGGGCCGTTGGCGCTGAATGGCAGCCACGCTTCCGTCAGTCTGCCCCAGGGCAGCTGTGGCTACTCTCGTAGTTTACCACCACCGGTATGACTGTGTGTGAACGAATTGAACCAGGAACCCTGTAAAGCGTCTTTGAGTGCCTAGGCAATAAAGCGCTATATAAAACCTATCAATTATTATTAGAGTATACCATAGAAACACAGTAACATGCCCATAATGGTCATTATACAGGGTTCGGGAAAAGTTTGGAAAATGCTTGATTTCAAGATTTTGTTTTCAAAGTTTGAAATGTAAATGAAGTAAAACATTATTTATATGGAACTTTCAAAAACAGGGTTACAAAGTGGCTAACACTCACACACTTTAAAGCTGCAATGTGTAGAATTTTGGGGTTTATTTCCTAGCAGATTTTGTAGAAAGTCATTATAATATCCATAAGTACGTTTAATTTAGTGCATAATAGCTGAATTTTTTTTTTAGAATTATTATTATTTTCCTTAGAAACGGTCTCATATATGTCCATATTTCTCCATACTTTGGACCAAGGCCTAGTGCCGCCATCTTGGAAGTGTCATAGTGTCATAATGTCATCAGGTGCATTGTTTGAAATTTAGAATTGTTCTTGTCCTTGAAGGCCACTGTAGCTTCTGTTATTATTCGAAAGGGGTGGGGTTACCCAGGGAGCGTTGCATTCTAGAACTTTCTAGAACTTACTTGATGATGTCATATTACACACTGCACCTTTAACATGTGCAAATACATCTGAGCATAATACATAAAATTATCATGAATTTAATACAAAAACTCAGAACAAAGGGGCGTTACTAAATTGTTTTTAGGAACCTGGAACCAAACGTAAGACTAGAATATGTTTGTAAACCAAACTGTGGGCCCTGCTGCTGTAAACAACAACAGTGAAACAGTAACTTTTCAGGAAGCTTTTCTAACTTCAAACAGTGTTCCAGGGATCTACATTTTCCCTGTGAGGAAAGTTTGTTTATTCAGTTATGAGACCATACCTTAGCAAAAAATGTTTCACTTCTATGACACAGCCAAAAGTTACGCAGTGCACCTTTAAAGATGACAGGTTTAGTGCTTAATAAAGGAGAGAGGGGGCTGCAACAACCTGCAGTTACCTACATAATGTGGTCTGGGCCTATTTCTGCTCTCTTGTGTGGGATTTAATAGCTCCTCTAGTAATTATTACTGAGTCATATTCCACCTCACAGCTCCAGTATTGTTAACATGGATAAGAACTTCTAGACTAAAGAATAAAATGTAATTCCTATTATTTTCTCAAGTGTTAAACCTGCAGTGTGTATAATGTTGGGTTTTATTTCCTAGCAGATTTTGTAGAAAGTAATTATAATATCCGTAAGTACATTTAATTTAGTGCATAATAGCTGAAAAAAATGTTTTTAATTATTTATTTTTCCCTTAGAAAGGGTCTCATATATGTCCATATTTCTGCATATTTTGGACCAAGGCTGTTGCTTGTTGTCAAAATCACTTTTATTAATTTTCTAACTATGTGTTTGCTGAAAAAAATCCAGTGTTAGTCCTGATTTAGACCAAAAAAAAAAGGGTGTTATCCAGAATCGTTGACTCCACCTTTTTAAGAATTGTGAAACTATGTTAAAATTGTAGATCTCTTGATTTTGTTTCATACATTTATAACATCAAAAGATTTGCCCCAAAACTGCTGAGTCTTCTCTACCTGATATAAAAATAAAATTACTCAAAGTCACGGTCACCTTTATTTTATAAGTGTGATCCACAAATACCGTGTACATCTCTTTTTAACACATGATTTGTTTTGTCTCTTTGTGTATCTATCTGTCTGTCTGTCTGTCTGTCTGTCTGTCTGTCTGTCTGTCTGTCTGTCTGTCTGTCTATCTATCTATCTATCTATCTATCTGTCTATCTGTCTATCTGTCTGTCTGTCTGTCTGTCTGTCTGTCTGTCTGTCTGTCTGTCTGTCTGTCTATCTATCTATCTATCTATCCCTCTATCTATCCATCGTATCTCACAGCAAATGGAGCGGTTTAAGATCGTGGAGCGAGAGACAAAGACCAAAGCGTACTCTAAAGAAGGGCTGGGTCTGGCCCAGAAGGTCGACCCCGCTCAGAAGGAGAAGGAGGAAGTCGGAACGTGGTTAACGGTGAGTTTTGTGTGTGCGTGTGTGTGTGTGTCTCTCTGTGCGTGTGTGTGTGTGTGTGCGCGTGTGTGTGTGTGCTTGTACAACTTTTTTTGAGACAGCCAATCAGAGTTTTCGACCTTAAGAGTGAGGACATTTTCGCAGGTTCTCACTTCCAGACAGGGAAGGGAATGCATTATGTCAATGAATGTCCTCACAAGTTTAGCCGTGTGTGTGTGTGTGTGTGTGTGTGTGTGTGTGTGTGTGTGTGTGTGTGTGTGTGTGTGTGTGTGTGTGTGTGTGTGTGTGTGTGTGTGTGTGTGTGTGTGTGTGTGTGTGTGTGTGTGTGTGTGTGTGTGTACACGCTGCATATGTAAACTAAACTTTTCTTTTTTCTTCCTCTAGAATACGATAGACACGTTGAACATGCAGGTGGACCAGTGTGAAAGCGAAGTGGAATCTCTCTCAGTCCAGACCAGGAAGAAGAAGGGAGACAAGGAGGTCAGTGTCTGTCTGTCTCTCTCTGTGTCTGTGTGTGTGTGTCTGTCTGTCTCTCTGTGTGTGTGTCTGTGTCTGTCTCTGTGTCTGTCTGTCTGTCTGTCTGTCTGTCTCTCTGTGTGTGTCTGTGTCTGTCTCTGTGTGTGTGTTTTTTCCTCTTCACTCTCTTAAATCATGGTATCCCTCAAGGTCTTAAAATAATATAATTTAATATTATCAAATGCAGGGCCATTAAAGTATTGAATTTCATGGCAAAGTATTAGATTCACTTTACAAAGGTGTGATTGCCTTGTCTGTTTGAATACTTGGAGAGGGGTCGTTATGTTACAAATAAGCACTTTTTGAGTCTGTTATTAAGAGTAATAATACACAGCCTAGGCTTTGTAAACGGGTATGTAAAAAAAAAAAGGAGGGGCCCCACCATAGCTAGAAACATACCAGTTTACAGAGCCTAGGCTGTGTATTAACTGGATTGTTTCAGTCCACACACACAGTACAGACAGGTAGCAGATCGTGAGGAGCTATTCACTGATTTTGACAAAGTGATTTTGACAACAAGCGTTCTCCAGAATCACTGACTGCACCTTTTTAACCTACAGTCCTGCATGTTTAAAAATCCCTTACATTTTCCCATGTGTGATGTCACACTAGTAAAATGTAGGGTTAGACAGTGAGAACATAAAAACACTCTTTCTGCCTTTTCTCAGGCTAGGATGAACCGATTTAAAAAAAAAAAAGAAAAAAAAAATTGCACATTTATACTACATGGGATCTCAGAGTTCAAAACACCTTCATATTTCCACCGGTGAAGTAGGTCTTTAACTTACAGTCCTGTATGTTTTAAAAATCCCCTATTAACACCAATGCAGCGTGTGCTTTGGACATGACGTAATCCGGTTCCATCCATACACTATCCCTCGTCCCTTATAGGAGTTTAATTTCGGACCCATTTGTCACATTAAATTGAAATTATTCGGAGCGTGTTTTTTGCACTCTGGCACACTATCGTCCCCCATGCCGCTGTTGTGTGCTTAATATGTATAAATATATTAATATGCTCCATTTTACTTCCACACACATCACGCATTTCCAGCAACTACATACCGTACATATAAAATGAGCGATTTTAACCCGGGCCTAGTGCTTTTATAATCGCATTACTTGTGACACGTGCGCTCTTTTTTCCCTGTCATTAAGGTTTTTTTTTCTTCCATATAGGTTAAGGTTTGAAATGTGCCCAAGCAAGCAAGGCGAGTTTATTTATACAGATAGCACATTTCATACACTAAATAAGGCATTTCATAGAAGTGCTTTACATATTTAAAAGGCATATAATTATAGTATATTAAGTTGTATGTATGTATAGATCGCAAATGGCAAATATAGTATCGCCAATTGTATAGAGATTATATGGATTACATGAAGCGAATATAATAAATATTTTTATATTTTTATTTTTTTACTATGGAAAAGGGGTAGGATTAAATAAGTGTATACTTCTTCCTGCTCCTTTTCGGGCATGTCACATCAATACAGATAATTTTCTTTCTTTTTTTTTCTTTTTGTGAAGTCTTTTAAACATAAATTTTGTTTATTGTATTTTTGTGCTTTTCATTTAGTTTTGTATTGTTTTTGATATGTCTGAAATAAAATAAAAAATTAAATGAAATGAATGAAATATAATAATAATAATAATAATAATAATAATAATAATAATAATAATAATAATAATAATAATAATAATAATAATAATAATAATAATAATATTTTTTTTATAGGACCTTTTAAAAACAATGGTTTACAAAGTGCTTTAACAAAATACATTCGAGCAAGTACAAAACAAATACGATATAACGATTGTGACAACCAACCCGTGTGGCATATAACCCCGCTCTCCCCTACTCATATACACACACACAACAAACCAAACGAGATTAATAGTTGCTAGGGTAAAAAGACATTGAGGAATACAAAAATATATAATTAGATATACAAGAACTGAGTTTAAAGACTTGGCGGTGAAATACATTTCAATTATTATTTTTTAAATTAACGTCACTCCGCATCGGTAGTTGCCAGAGTTGGGGCACATGTAATATTTTTTGGAAGTACAAGATGTGTATATATTTTTTTTTTTAAACTTAAATATTTATTAGTATTTTCAACACAAACAAACAGGGAAGTTCAAGTTAAATACACACACACACACACACACACACACACACACACACACACACACACACACACACACACACACAAAGCCTCAATAAAGTGCCTATGTTCTGTTAACGGGATGTCCTACTCTGGGATGGCTGTACCTTTTTAAGCAAAAGCGGGGGAAAAACAAAAGCTTGGGATTGGAACTTGTTTGAATAGAATTAAATATTGAAATCAGAAGTGGGGCCCTGCTTTGCTATATAAGGCATTAGGCCATAACAAAGTGCACACGTCCTATTAGCAGGATGTAGGTTACACACACACACACACACACACACACACACACACACACACACACACACACACATTAAGCCATATTAAAGTGCCTATGTGCTGTTTGCAGGACGTCCTACTCTGGGACGGCTGTTACCTCTTTAATGTGTTTCTTCACGTCTGTATGTTAAAATATTAACACTAAAGTCTTTTGTTCATTTCCATAATGTTTTTCTTGCCTTTTCATTTAATAATTAATAATAATAATTGATAGGTTTTATATAGCGCTTTATTGCCTAGGCACTCAAAGACGCTTTACAGGGTTCCTGGTTCAGTTCGTTCACACACAGTCATACCGGTGGTTGATTGAACATTGGGATGCTTTGCTTAGGAATACCTTGATGTACATCCCTAACCTGATAATATATCGTAATTGTTGTACCAAATATTCTAATTATATAATGTTTGTCCCTTAAAGCTGCAGTGTGTAGAATTGTGGGTTTTATTTCCTAGCAGATTTTGTAGAAAGTAATTATAATATCCATAAGTACATTTAATTTAGTGCATAATAGCTGAAAAATGTCTTTTGAATTATTTTTTTTTCCCTTAGAAAGGGTCTCATATATCTCCATATTTCTGCATATTTTGGACCAAGGCCTTGTGCCGCCATCTTGAAAGAGTCATAGTTGGAATGTCATCAGGTGCATTGTTTAAAATTTAGAATTGTTCTTGTCCTTGAAGGCCACTGTAGCTTCTGTTATTATTCTAAAGGGTTGGGGTTACCCAGGGAGCGTTGCATTCTAGAACTTTGTAGAACTTTCTTGATGATGTCATTTTACACACTGCACCTTTAACTTCATTATTGTCTTTGTGGAAGGCTTCTGAATCAACATACAGACCAAATGTTGAAATTAAGTCGAGATACAATATCCACAGTTCCATTCCAGACTGGAAAGATATCGTCAAGATTCGAACTTCCGGGATTAATCACTCTGCATCGTTATTGAAGCGAGATATGACATGTCCGCCTGTTGCCATTTTATTATCTGAAAACCAGAATTTGACACTCACCGCCCCTATTTGTGTGTGTGTGTGTGTGTTTATCTGTGTGTGTGTGTCTTTCTGTGTGTGTGTGTGTGTGTGTGTGTGTGTGTGTGTCTTTCTGTGTGTGTGTGTGTGTGTGTGTCTGTCTTTCTCTCTCTCTGTGTGTGTGTGTGTGTGTGTGTGTCTGTCTTTCTCTCTCTCTGTGTGTGTGTGTCTTTCTCTCTGTGTGTCTTTCTGTGTGTGTGTGTGTGTGTGTGTGTGTGTGTGTGTGTGTGTGTGTGTGTGTGTGTGTGTGTGTGTGTGTGTCTTTCTCTCTGTGTGTGTGTGTGTGTGTGTGTGTTTCTCTGTGTGTGTGTGTGTGTGTGTGTGTGTGTGTGTGTCTTTCTCTCTCTCTGTGTGTGTGTGTCTTTCTCTGTGTGTCTTTCTGTGTGTGTGTGTGTGTGTCTGTCTGTGTGTCTTTCTGTGTGTGTGTGTGTGTGTGTGTGTGTGTGTGTGTGTTTCTCTTTCTGTGTGTGTGTGTGTGTTTCTCTTTCTGTGTGTGTGTGTGTGTGTGTGTGTGTGTGTGTGTGTGTAGAAGCAGGACCGTATTGAGGAGCTGAAGAAGTTCATAGAGCGACACCGTCACCACATCCTGATGCTGGAGACCATTCTCAGGATGCTGGACAACGACTCAGTGCAGGTCGACGCTGTGAGGAAGATCAAGGTAAGACAGACAGACAGGCAGACAGACAGGCAGACGGACAGACGGGTAGGCAGACAGGGGGACAGACAGACAGACAGACAGACAGGCAGGGGGACACACAGACAGGCAGGCAGGCAGGGGGACACACAGACAGGCAGACAGACAGACGGGTAGGTAGGCAGGGGGACAGACAGACAGGCAGGCAGACAGACAGACCATTCTCAGGATGCTAGACAACGACTCAGTGCAGGTCGACGCTGTGAGGAAGATCAAGGTGAGACAGACAGGCAGACAGAGAGAGAGACAGGTAGGCAGGCAGACAGACAGACAGGCAGGGGGACAGACAGACAGACAGACGGGTAGGTAGGCAGGGGGACAGACAGACAGGCAGGCAGGCAGACAGACAGACAGACAGACCATTCTCAGGATGCTAGACAACGACTCAGTGCAGGTCGACGCTGTGAGGAAGATCAAGGTGAGACAGACAGGCAGGGGGACAGACAGGCAGACAGACAGAGAGAGAGACAGGTAGGCAGGCAGACAGACAGACAGGCAGACAGACAGACAGGGGGACAGACAGACAGACGGGTAGGCAGGCAGACAGACACACAGACAGGCAGGCAGACAGACAGACGGGTAGGTAGGCAGGGGGACAGGCAGAGAGACAGACAGACAGACCATTCTCAGGATGCTAGACAACGACTCAGTGCAGGTCGACGCTGTGAGGAAGATCAAGGTAAGACAGACAGGCAGGGGGACACACAGGGGGACAGACAGAGAGACAGGTAGGCAGGCAGGGGGACAGACAGACAGACAGACAGACAGACAGACAGGCAGGCAGGCAGACAGACAGACCATTCTCAGGATGCTGGACAACGACTCAGTGCAGGTCGACGCTGTGAGGAAGATCAAGGTGAGACAGGCAGACAGACAGAGAGAGAAGCAGGTAGGCAGGGGGACAGACAGACAGACAGGCAGACAGACAGACAGGCAGGCAGACAGACAGACGGGTAGGCAGGCAGGGGGACACACAGACAGGCAGACAGACAGACGGGTAGGTAGGCAGGGGGACAGACAGACAGGCAGGCAGACAGGCAGAGAGACAGACAGACAGAGAGAGAGAGACAGGTAGGCAGGCAGACAGACAGACAGACAGACCATTCTCAGGATGCTAGACAACGACTCAGTGCAGGTCGACGCTGTGAGGAAGATCAAGGTAAGACAGACAGACAGAGAGAGAGACAGACAGGTAGGCAGACAGGCAGGCAGGGGGACAGACAGGCACGGGGACAGGCAGACAGACAGGGGGACAGACAGACAGACAGACAGACAGACCATTCTCAGGATGCTGGACAACGACTCAGTGCAGGTCGACGCTGTGAGGAAGATCAAGGTGAGACAGACAGACAGAGAGACAGACAGACAGACAGACAGACAGACAGACAGAAAGGTAGGCAGACAGACAGGCAGAGAGAGAGGCAGGCAGACAGGCAGGCAAGCAGACAGACAGACAGACAGACAGACCATTCTCAGGATGCTGGACAACGACTCAGTGCAGGTTGACGCTGTGAGGAAGATCAAGGTAAGACAGACAGACAGAGAGAGAGACAGGTAGGCAGGCAGGGGGACAGACAGACAGACAGGCAGGGGGACAGACAGGCAGAGAGAGAGGCAGGCAAGCAGAGAGAGAGACAGACAGACAGGTAGGCAGACAGACAGACAGACAGACAGACAGGTAGGCAGGTAGGTAGGGGGACACACAGGCAGGCAGGCAGGGGGACAGACAGACAGACAGACAAACAGGCAGGGGGACAGGCAGAAAGACAGGCAGGCAGACAGACAGAGAGACAGACAGACTGACTGACAGACATACACGCAGGCAGACAGACAGACACGCAGGCAGACAGACATACACGCAGGCAGACAGACAGAGACATTGATAGATGTTAGAAAACGACTCAGTGCAGGTCGACGCTGTACGCAAGATCAAGGTCCGCTCAGTACTACGGCACACACACACACACACACACACCACACACACACACACAAACACAAATTAAACATTTTCCAATT
>NC_137221.1:4175767-4190767 GCF_949987685.1 Ammodytes marinus | reverse complement strand
TACGTGCGTCAAGTAGCAGTTTCACCAGGTCACACTCACCTTGCCCCTGTCCAGACAATACACCCCAAAGCACTACGGTAACACACACACACACACACACACACACACACACACACAGGCAGTACGGTAACACACACACACACACACACACACACACACACACAGGCACTACGGTAACACACACACACACACACACACGGGAATTACTTTAGCAGTTTTACCAGGTCACACTCACCTTGCCCCCCCCCCCACCCCACGAGTGCACATCTGTACTGCAGGGCGAGGGGCACAAACAGGGACATTTACCAAAGAGACATGTGCTGTGCCATGTGCTGTGCCGTGTGCTGTGTCCTGTTCTGCTGAGACCAAAGCCACATGTTGCTATGACATTATGTCAAAGTCAAACTGACACGTGTCAAATGTATTTCTGTAGCACATTTAAAAACACAATCAGTTGAACAAAGTGCTGTTACAAGATACAATACAAAAGAACATATAAGAAACATGAGGGAAAAAGGGAGGGGTGCCAAAGTCTCAACTTGTTAAAGGGACACTGTGTAACATTTCAAGTAATTCATTAGCTAAAATCAATATCCTCATTCATAAATATGTCCTCATTGGTGTAAAATCACCTCTGCCAATAATCTGAATTATCCTCCTGAGTGGAGAATTACAAATATTAATGTTGCATTTTGCACATTGAGCGGGCAGGTCTTATGGAGGCATCCATGTTGGTTGGAATGCCATCAGGTGCATTGATTAAAATGTAGAATTGTTCTTGTCCTTGAAGGCCACTGTAGCTTCTGTTATTATTCTAAAGGGGTGGGGTTACCCAGGGAGCGTTGCATTCTAGAACTTTGTAGAACTTTCTTGATGATGTCATATTACACACTGCACCTTTAAAGGTCAAAGCAATTTTACTTTTGTTGCTAAGGGATATCGCCATGACTCCCAAGTCTGTGCTCAGTCGATTCCACTTTTCCACATATTACACATCCTGGTTTTCTCCCACGCTCACAATGAAATCAGAACTAAACATGTAATAATTAAAATGTATTGTTTCATTTGAAGTCAAAGTCAGTGTCTCAGATATCAACGTGAGATAATTGCCTTTGCTATTGTAGAGTCATCTTCTGCTATTGTTCAGCTCTTTATATCATCTGATCCTCCCACCCACACACACGCACGCGCACACACACACACACACACACTAATACACATACACATGCACGCACTCACACAGCCTCACACACACACACACACACACACACACACACTAATACACATGCACACAGCCATGCACACACACATGCACGCGCGCACACAGCCTCACACACACACACACACACACACACACACACTCAGACAGCTTCAGAAACACACAGCTCGCACACACACACACACACACACACACACACACTATCATATAGTGACAGTAGTTATTATAGGTCTCATTGTCTGTACAGAGGGCGTGGTTTTGTAACTGTTAAATGCTACTCGCATGAAATTATACATGTGAAAGGCCAATATAAATGGTGGTATGTGTGCCGCAATGAATTGTGGGTAATATTTGAATGATTGCTCAGTCTTCACATTCTTGCAATAGTTTTTAGAAGTATTTTGAAAGTGAAGTTAAAGGTGCAGTGTGTAATATGACATCATCAAGAAAGTTCTTGAAAGTTCTAGAATGCAACGCTCCCTGGGTAACCCCAACCCTTTAGAATAATAACAGAAGCTACAGTGGCCTTCAAGGACGAACACAATTCTAAATTTTAAACAATGCACCTGATGACATTCCAACTATGACACTTCCAAAATGGCTGTGACAAGGCCTTGGTCCAAAGTATGGAGAAATATGGACATATATAAGACCCTTTCTAAGGGAAAAAATAATAATTCAAAACAAATTTTCAGCTATTATGCACTACATTAAATGTACTTATGGATATTATAATTACTTTCTACAAAATCTGCTAGGAAATAAAACCCAAAATTCTACACACTGCAGCTTTAAACCATAGAGCAGCTATATAGGCACACTGGCCATGAATGCTTGTTGTATAATGTTGTTTTTCTTTGTTTGTGTTTTATTCCAGGAGAACTCAGAAGACGACAAGAAGAGGGGACGGTCCACAGACAGTGAAGTTGGTCAGGTGAGTACAGAGAAACTGTATGTTAACATATTCCCCGCGTTCCAAATCTCATACTCTTTCTTTTTTCTATTCTACATACTACATCTGATCATAAAAAACAATATATAGTTAGGATGCAGTAGGCATACTATTGGGGTATTATTTTACTTATTTATTTCATCATAACATTGCGCCTTGATCTTGCCTCTTGCTTTTACATCCGTCTCATCCCCGTTTGTTTTCATACGGAGGCGCCGTCGATGTGACGTCACTTCCGTTGCACACTTAATAATGGGTCAGAATCGCCCAAATAGGATGCTGTTTTCAACACTAAAAATCTTGGCCAGATGTAGTAGACATCCGGGTCTTTCTAACCATCCTAAATCTGACCACAAGAATTGGGACATCCTAAATCTTTTTGTCTACCATACTAAACAGTAGAAAGTGTGCGATTCGGAACGCAGGGATTATGTTTGTATCAAATAAAGATTGAAAATGCCAAATAATTATCAAATTTTTTTTTTTTTTACTAATTTCTACCATTCTCTCTCTCTCTCTTCTCCAGTCGCCAGTGAAGAATGGAAACCCTTCTTCTTCCTCTTGCTCTTCTTGCTCCTCCTCTTCCTCCTCCTCCTCTCACTCCTCCGTCTCCGGGGGGCTCATCCCTTCGTCTCTGGTCTCCATGGCTACTGTCGCCGGGGGTGGAAACAACAACAACACCAACAGTCATCTTCATCACCATGGCAGCAGCAGCAGTGTCGGATTGGGCGGATTCTCTCTCCTCTCAAACACCAATACAACCGCTATCGGCAGCTATAGCAACGCAACCCAGCAACAGACGGCAACACAGCAACTACCGCAACAACAGCAGCAACCGCAACTTATACAGGCCAAGAATCTCGTCAGCCTGTCCACTTCCTTAGCAAACATATCCAACCCTAATAACCCTAGCAACGCCTCAACCAATAGCTATCAAGCGTCTCAGCAGAATGTGTCTCCGCCGCCACCCATCGGGAACACACAGGGATTGTTCGGGTCGAATTCTAACTCTCAGATGACCCAGAATATGTCCGGGCAAACCACGTCGAACTCCAACAGTCTGGGCCTGGGTTTGGGGCTCGGTTTGGGGAAAGGAGGCATGAACACTGGCCCCATGTCTGGAGGTACGGCTGTGTGCTTTGTTTTGTTTAGTTTTTTATGTTATTTTTTTTTTATTCACAAATAACATACAATATACACAACGAACATAAACATACAGTCAAACATACGGGTGCATCTAAAAAAAAGAATGTTGTATCGGAACATTTTGGGGGCACACACACAAAATATTAGGATTTTACATAAAAGAACCCAAAAAGGATTTATAACACAAGTCTAGATTTATTTCACTTTTTTAATTAAAATACTGAAAAAATTATTGATTAATCTTTACTCTATGAAATCCAAATCACATCTCTTTATCCATCCATCTTACCATCTCTCTCTCTATCTATCTATCTATCTATCTATCTATCTATCTATCTATCTATCTATCTATCTATCCATCTATCCATCTATCCATCTATCCATCTATCCATCTATCCATCTATCCATCTATCCATCTATCCATCTATCCATCTATCCATCTATCCATCTATCCATCTATCCATCTATCCATCTATCCATCTATCCATCTATCCATCTATCCATCTATCCATCTATCCATCTATCCATCTATCCATCTATCCCTCCCTCCCTCTCTCCCTCCCTCTCCCTCCCTCTCCCTCCCTCTCCCTCCCTCTCCCTCCCTCTATCTATCTAACTAACCATCCCTCCCTCCCTCTCCCTCCAGGTCTGGGCCTGAGCAACATGGCGGTGCTTCTCTCCAACTCAAACAACTCGACGGCGGCTCCGTACTCTCACGCTGCGGCTTCTAACGCGGTGGGCTCCGGTCTGCCCGGGTCGCTGGGCGGAGTCAGCCCCACGCCGACCAATCAGAACGCAGCGTCGGGCTCCATGGCGGTGGGTTCCATAGGCAGCGGCAGTATGATGACCGTGGGAGGACCAACTTCCACATCGGGAGGGCTGCTAGGTACAACACATATTTACTCTACTTTTATTTTTTACTTGTTTTACAGTTTTTTTTTTACATACGGACAAAACAAACAAACAGAATTCATTTCATTTTTTATTTTATTTCAGACATATCAAAAACAATACAAAACTAAATGAAAAGCACAGAAATACAACAAACTAAATGTATGTTTAAATGACTTCACAAAAAGAAAAGAAAAAAGAAAAAAAATTATCTGTATTGATGTGACATGCCCGAAAAGGAGCAGGAAGAAATATACACTTATTTAATCCTACCCCTTAGAATAAGTAAACACATACAATACATACACAACCATAAACTTGACTCAAATCAACCTCTTTGATTGTAGGTGTTTCATGCCGAGCTAAGGGTGTAAGGGCAGGGTGTCATATTGTATCATATATCATATTGTATGAAATGTAAAGCCCACTGAGACAAATGTGTTTGTGATTTTGGGCTATACAAATACAACTGATTTGATTTGAATTTGATTTGATGCCCCTGTAAAGCACTTTGAATGGCCTTGTGTCTGAATTGTGCTGTAGAAATAAACTTGCCTTGCCTTAACATAAATCAACCTCTCTGATTCCAGGCGCAGCGCCCGGGCTTACCTCCAGCAGTATTGGGTCAGGGATGCTGGGTTTGGGGTCCACCCAGGCGGGACTGCAGGGGCTGGGTTTGGGGTCCACCCAGGCGGGACTTCAGGGGTCTTCCCTGGTGTCTCTGAGCCCTGTGGGGGGGCTGGGGGCTCCAGGCAGCGGGGTGGGGGTCATTGGAAGCAACAACTCAAGCAACGCGGGCAACTCAGCGCTGTCCATTAGACCGCCAAGCCAGCAGAAGCAAAACGGTAGCACTAGTGAGTAGCAGTGATATCTTAAATGCTATTTCTAATGTCTAATCTTAAAGGCCTATTTCACCGGTGGGAATATGAAGGTGTATTGAATTCTGAGATCCTATGTAGTATAAATGTGTGATGAAAAAATTGAAATTGGTTCATCCTAGCCTGAGAAAAGGCAGAAAGAGTGTTTTATGGTCTCACTGTCTAACCCTACATTTCTCTTTCTGTGACATCACACATGTATACTACATAGGATCTCAGAATTCAATACACCTTCATATTCCCACCGGTGAAGTAGGCCTTTAATTTATTCCACTAGTGAGTATCTCGTGTTCAAAGTGCAAATTTTTTTTATTTCAAAATTACTTTACAATTACAAAGTGGTATTCTACTCTTTCTTTATGCTGTTGTACATATTACAGCTGATTAGACTAACTATGTACACTTTCTGGGCCCCCAAAACAATCACACTCACAGATTTCGTCTCGCCACCTTTTAGCTTGCCATGGCATTGTTCTGTTGGCTATCTTGGTTAAAAAAAAAAAGCACAACGTTTCATTCATGTGAAATTAAAGTAGTCATTAATTAAGTTACCTGGCAACTCAGCGCTGTCCATTAGATCGCCAAGCCAGCAGAAGCAAAACGGTAGCACTAGTGAGTAGGAGTGATATCTTAAAGGTGCAGTGTGTAATATGACATCATCAAGAAAGTTCTACAAAGTTCTAGAATGCAACACTCCCTGGGTAACCCCACCCCTTTAGAATAATAACAGAAGCTATACAGTGGCCTTCAAGGACAAGAACAATTCTAAATTTTAAACAATGCACCTGATGACATTCCAACTATGACACTTTCAAGATGGCGGCACTAGGCCTTGGTCCAAAATATGCAGAAATATGGACATATATGAGACCCTTTCTAAGGGAAAAAATAATAATTAAAAAAAAAAATTTCAGCTATTATGCACTAAATTAAATGTACTTATGGATATTATAATTACTTTCTACAAAATCTGCTTGGAAATAAAACCCAAAATTCTACACACTGCAGGTTTAAAGGGGTAGTTCAGAACTTAGTTAGCCGGTGTTTTATTTATCATTGGAGACAGTTTGCAACACGTTTCATTCAGTCCTTCTAGTTGTAGCGTTTGCTCGTGCTAGGCTAGAGTTGATGAGGATTTCATTTTGTTGTATTTTCCCTCCGTTTCCCAGGTTACAGCGCGATAGTCGGCGACAGCACAACAGACTCCGCCCTCCTCAGTGCCAGCCAACCGCAGAGCAGCATGTCCTCCTCGCTCACCTCCTCAGCGAATCAGCCGTGAGTATGGCCTAATCAAACCCTGCGTTCCAATCCCCATACTTCCCTACTATTTAGTATGCCAGAAAAGATTTAGGATGTCCCAATACATGCACGTCAATTGTAGTATGCTGCAAAAACATAAATGCCCCCGCTAACTCCAATAGCATTTTGGAGTATTCGTCTTTATTTTTTGTCATTTATCGACATAATGTAAGAAAATCTTCCTTATCTGTTTTTTTTTCTCTCCTGTCTGTGGCCCTAAAACTCTTCTGTACTTTAGTATGTAGTGTAGTAAAACGACTAAAACTCTTCTGTACTTTAGTATGTAGTGTAGTAGAAAGAAAGAGTATGTGATTTGGAACGCAGGGCCTCTGTCTCCATAGCAACAGTCATTGTTTTTTATAGAACGTTCGGGAAGAGTTTCCGTAATTGGTTAGAAATACTGACTGTGACATTAGAACCAGAGCCAATCTCATCTAATCCAAATTTCCTGTGATTGTCAACCAAATTTAAAGGGACACTGTGTAATGTGACATCATCAAGAAAGTTCTAGAATGCAACGCTCCCTGGGTAACCCCAACCCTTTAGAATAATAACAGAAGCTACAGTGGCCTTCAAGGACAAGAACAATTCTAAATTTCAAACAATGCACCTGATGACATTCCAAAAACATGGATTCCTCCATACGACTTGCCCGCTCAATGGACAAAATGTAACATTAATATTTGTAATTCTCCACTCAGGAGGATCATTCAGATTATTGGCAGAGGTGATTTTACACCAATGAGGACATATTTATGAATGAGGATATTGATTTGAGCTAATATATTACTTAAAATGTTACACAGTGTCCCTTTAAGTGTATCAAACTTTAAATGAAAATATCTTTAATTTGGATTGATAAATAAATATGCCTAACTCTGCTCAGATGCTTTACTATCATGAAACTATCTGTCCAAATTAAATAGTTGGAAGGATTTTGTGGATTTGGGTTTACGGGGGCTTTAAAAATTTCACTTTTCCGACACACCCAAAGTTACATATTGTACCTTTAAACCTGCAGTGTGTAGAATTTGGGGTTTTATTTCCTAGCAGATTTTGTAGAAAGTAATTATAATATCCATAAGTACATTTAATTTAGTGCATAATAGCTGAACATTTTTTTTTAATTATTTATTTTTCCCTTAGAAAGGGTCTCATATATGTCCATAATTCTGCATATTTTGGACCAAGGCCTAGTGCCGCCATCTTGAAAGTGTCATAGTTGTAATGTCATCAGGTGCATTGTTTAACATTTTTTAATTGTTCTTGTCCTTGAAGGCCACTGTAGCTTCTGTTATTATTCGAAAGGGTTGGGGTTACCCAGGGAGCGTTGCATTCTAGAACTTTGTAGAACTTTCTTGATGATGCCATATTACACACTGCACCTTTAAATCATGTCCAGCTTTCTTCATAAAATTCACCTTGTTTATTCTGGTCTCCCCCCCCCCCCCCCTCTCTCCCAGTATGGACACTGGTCCCAGTTTACTTGGCTCTCTGACTATGTCGTCCAGTTCCGGCTCTCCAGCGTTCTACAGTGAAGCCAACACACAGAGTCTGCTCAACGGACCGCTGTCCTACTCACAGTCTGCTGACATTAAGGTGAGAGCACAGACAGACAGACACACACACACACACATAGACAGACAGACAGACAGACAGACACACACACAGGCACACACAGGCACAGACACACACACACACACACACACAGACAGTCTGCTCAACGGACCGCTGTCCTACTCACAGTCTGCTGACATTAAGGTGAGAGCACAGACAGACAGACAGACACACAGACAGACAGACACACAGACAGACACACAGACACACAGAGTCTGCTCAACGGACCGCTGTCCTACTCACAGTCTGCTGACATTAAGGTGAGAGCACAGACAGACAGACAGACACACACACACACACACACACACGCACAGAGACACACACACACACACACACTCAAACTATAGCTGTTTGCCTGTAATTTTGGGGCATATAGCATAAGCAACACACCATCCAAGCTATTGTCAGTTCAGACCACCATGAACACAACATTTTAATCATAAGAATTGTATTGTGTGTTTGTACGTATACTTGTAAGGGCATTCATTGCCATAATGCATTCCCTAGCCCCTTACCCTAACTATCAGAACTTAACTTAATTAAAACTAATCCAAGAGTGAATGTGGTTAGATTAGATTGATTAGATTCTAACCATCAATACTAAATCTCTAACCCCTTACCCTTACCCCAACCTTAACCATCAAAACTAAATGCCTAACCCCAACCCTTACACTAACCCTGACATAAACCTAATTCATACCTGAACCTTAAAACCAAGTGTTAACCCTCAAACAGCCCTTTAAAGGCCTGTCCTTAAAACCTAGTGTTAACCCTCAAACAGCCCTTTAAAGGCCTGTCCTTAAAACCTAGTGTTAACCCTCAAACAGCTCTTTAAAGGCCTGTCCTTAAAACCTAGTGTTAACCCTCAAACAGCCCTTTAAAGGCCTGTCCTTAAAACCTAGTGTTAACCCTCAAACAGCCCTTTAAAGAAGTGAGGACCAGGAAAAATGTCCTCACTTTCCTCACAAATATTTTTTTTGATTGAGGTGTTGAAATTGGCAAAGCAAAAAGCCCAGAAAGTGAAATCTAAGTGATGTGTTTCATGCCCCTGTAAAGCACTTTGAGTGGCCTTGTGTCTGAATTGTGCTAGAGAAATAAACCTGCCTTGCCTCGGTGCAGGTAGGATAGTGTCCGGTGTGAATGTGTATTAAAGGTGAAGTAAGCGATTTATTTATGTTAATATAAGTGTTATATCGCTCTTTAACATCCAATCACAAGAGAGAACGCTACAAACCGACACCCGTCTCACTCATGGTCTCACTGCCGGTGCACGCCAGAGCGACAGATGGGTGAATGTTTATGCGCCTACAATGGCGGAGCAGATCAAATCCTTCCCAATGTCTGTTTTGATGGTTTTTATCATGTTTTATCACACTTATGGATCTGAGATGATGCTAGATAACTCGCTGCTTGGAGACCGCAGTGCATTAATGTGGTGACGTAGGGACGAGCGAGGAGACCGCTAACTGCAGTAACTGACAGGAAGTTATCTAAAAGAACCATTCCGCTTACAGCACCTGTGTATTTTCCTTCCAGCCCCAGGAGCCTCTGAGCAGTCTGAAGTCGATGGCTGAGAGAGCCGCTCTGAACTCAGGGATGGAGGGAGACGTGCCCAGCCTGCACCTCAGCACTGGTAACAAAGCTCACAGTACACACACACACACACACACAGTACATATACAGAGATACAGAGAGATACACAGAGATACACACACACACACACACACACACACACACAGTACATACACAGAGATACAGAGAGATACACAGAGATACACACACACACACACACACACAGTACATACACAGAGATACACACACACACAGTACATACACAGAGATACACACACACACAGTACATACACAGAGATACACACACACACACACACATATACAGAGATACACACTCTCATATACACACACACAGTACATACACAGAGATACACACACACACTCGTACACACACTCATATACACAGAGATACACACACACACATTCTCTCATATACACAGAGACACACACACACTCGTATACACAGAGATACACACACACAGAGATACACACTCACACACTCACACACTCTCATATACACAGAGATACACACACACACTCATATACAGAGATACACACATACACACACACACACTCTCATATACACAGAGATACACACACACACTCGTATACAGAGATACACACACACACTCATATACAGAGAGACACACACACACACACACACACACTCTACACTCATATACACAGAGATACACACACACACACACACACACTCACATACACAGAGATACACACACACACACACATATACAGAGAGATACACACACACACTACTCAGGCATATACACACACACATGCAGAGAGACAGAGATACACACACACACACACACACACACACACACACACACACACACACACAGTACATACAGAGAGATACACACACACTCATATACACAGAGATACACACACACACACACACACACACACACATATATACAGAGAGACACACACACACACACACACACACTCTACACTCATATACACAGAGATACACACACACACACACTCATATACACAGAGACACACACACACACACTCTACACTCATATACACAGAGATACACACACACACTCGTATACAGAGAGATACACACACACACACACACACACACACACACACACACTCTCATATACAGAGATACACACACACACTCATATACACAGAGATACACACACACACTCGTATACACAGAGATACACACACACACACACACACACTCGTATACACAGAGATACACACACATACAGAGAGATACACACACACACACTACTCAGGCATATATACACACACATGCAGAGAGATAGAGATACACACACACACACACACAGTACATACACAGAGATACACACACACACATATACAGAGAGATACACACACACACACACACACTCTACACTCGTACACACAGAGATACACACACACACACACACACACACAGTACATATACAGAGATACACACACACACACACACACAGTACATACAGAGAGATACACACACACTCATATATATACAGAGACACACACACACACACACACACACACACACACACACAGTACATATACAGAGATACACACACACACACACAGTACATATACAGAGATACACATATACACAGAAATACACACACACACACATATACAGAGAGATACACACACACACACACTCGTATACACAGAGATACACACACACACACACACACACTCTCATATACACAGAGATACACACACACACACACACACACACTCTACACTCGTATACAGAGAGATACACACACTCATATTCACAGAGATACACACACACTACTCAGGCATATATACACACATACCGAGATACACACACAGGCAAATATACACACTACTCACACACACACAGGCATTTATACATACTTATACAGAGAGAGACACACACACACTCATATACAGAGAGATACACACACAGGCATATATACACACACACACACTCATATACAGAGAGATACACACACACACAGGCACATACACACACACACACACTACCCACCCTCACACACACTACACTCGCACACACAGGCGGAGAGAGAGAGAGAGAGAGACACACACACCTTGATAAAAGGAGATGGAGGGAGACGGGCCTTCCCTGCAGCTTACCGAATGTAACACACAACCATGCGCGCACACACACACACACACACGCTCATATACATACAGAGAGATACACACACACACAGGCAAATATACACACACATATACACACTACTCACACACACACACAGGCATTTATACATACTTATACAGAGAGAGACACACACACACACACACAGTCATATATACACACACACTACCCACGCTCACGCACACTACACTCGCACACACAGGCAGAGAGAGAGAGAGAGACACACACACACACCTTGATAAAAGGAGATGGAGGGAGACGGGCCTTCCCTGCACCTCACAGAAGGTAACACACAAACACACAACCATGCGCACACACACACACACACACACACTGGGGTACACTCATATACTGTATATACACACACACACACACACACACACACACACACACACACACACACACACACACACACACACACACACACACACCTTGATAACAGTAGCTGCAGGGTTACCTCAGAGTATAAATAGCAGAGCTGTAGTTTTAGTGGAACATAATGTCATGTCCCTCCCACTCTCTCTCTCTGCCTCCTCTGAACATTTTCACTGACTCAACATGTCTCCTTTTACACTCTGGTTGTGTTCCGAATCTCATACTTTCTACTATATAGTATGGTAGAAAAAAGATTTAGGATGTCCCGATTCTTGTGGCCAGATTTAGGATGGTTAGAAGTACCCGGATGTCCTACTTCGTGCGGCCAAGATTGTTAGTGTTGAAAAGTGCATCCTATTTGGGCGATTCTGACCCACAATCCAGTGCGCACGTGAAGTGACGTCACATCGACGAAGCCTCCATACGAAAACAAACAGGGATGCGACGGATATAAAAGCAAGAGGCAAGATCAAGGCGCAATGTTATGATGAAATAAGAGAGTAAAAGTATGTCCCAATAGTATGCCTACTGCATCCTAACTAGATTCTTTTTATCGTCGGATGTAGTATGTAGAATAGAAAAAAGAAAGAGTGTGCAATTCGGAACGCAACCACAGATTCTGGTGTTAATACACAGCCTAGGCTCTGTAAACGGGCATGTCAGACTGGTATAGCCTCGGCTCTGTACAAGTTTACGGAAGAAAAATAAATTGCACACACACAGTAGGGACAGGTAGCGGATAGTGACGAGATTTACACAAATGTTTGATAAAAAGTGATTTTGACAAAAATTATTCTCCAAAATCACTGACTCCACCTTTTAATTATTTCTCTCCCTCTCCATCCATCCCTCCCTCTCTCTCCATCTATCTATCTCCCTCTCTCTCCATCTATCCCTTTTTCCATCCATCCATCCATCCATCCATCCATCTATCTCTATCTATCTATCTATCTATCTATCTATCTATCTATCTATCTATCTATCTATCTATCTATCTATCTATCTATCTATCTATCTATCTATCTATCTATCTATCTATCTATCTATCTATCTATCTATCTATCTATCTATCTATCTATCTATCTATCTATCTATCTATCTATCTATCTATCTATCTATCTATCTATCTATCTATCTATCTATCTATCTATCTATCTATCTATCTATCTATCTATCTATCTATCTATCTATCTATCTATCTATCTATCTATCTATCTATCTATCTTTCTCCCTCTATCCCTCTCCCTCTCTCCATCTATCTATCTCCCTCTCTCTCTCTCCATCCATCCACCACCCCCTCCCTTCTCAGATCTGTTCCCCAGCAGTGGTGTCCCCCCGGTGGGCTCCTCCAGCCTCCAGTCGTCCCTGTCGGAGGTTTCCATTCCCCCGTCTCTGGGCGTCTGTCCCCTGGGCCCGGTGCCTCTGTCCAAAGAGCAGCTCTACCAGCAGGCCATGGAGGAGGCCGCATGGACGCACATGCCCCATCCGTCTGACTCCGAGAGGATCAGGTAAGACAGACGGGCAGACAGACAGACAGAGAGAGAGACAGACAGACAGACAGGCATATACACACAGACAGACAGACAGATAGATGGATAGGTAGACAGACAGACACACAGACAGACACACAGATAGACAGACAGATAGTTAGATGGATAGGTAGATAGACAGACAGACAGACAGACAGATAGTTAGATGGACAGACAGACAGACAGACAGACAGACAGACAGACAGACAGACAGACAGACAGACAGACAGACAGACAGGCAGGCAGGTAGACAGACAGACAGACAAGCTATGGAGGAGGCCGCATGGACGCACATGCCCCATCCGTCTGACTCCGAGAGGATCAGGTAAGACAGACGGGCATATACACAGACAGACACACACAGATAGATAGGCAGGCAGGCAGGCAGGCAGGCAGGCAGGCAGGCAGGCAGGCAGGCAGGCAGGCAGGCAGGCAGGCAGACAGACAGACAGACAGGCAGGCAGGCAGGCAGGCAGACAGGCAGGCAGGCAGGCAGACAGACAGACAGGCAGGCCATGAAGGAGGCCGCATGGACGCACATGCCCCATCCGTCTGACTCGGAGAGGATCAGGTAAGACAGACAGACAGAGAGACAGGCAGGCAGGCAGACTTATTTTAATTTATTTCCTCTTTTTAATTTTTCAAACATACAAGAATCAGAACTCAGTTAGTAGAGAAAAGTATCTTTGCACTTTCTTGAGGACTAGCTAAGAACTGCTGCAAACCTTCACTTAAAGGGACACTGTGTAATGTGACATCATCAAGCAAGTTCTAGATTGCAACGCTCCCTGGGTAACCCCAACCCTTTTGAATAATAACAGAAGCTACAGTGGCCTTCAAGGACAAGAACAATTCTACATTTTAAACAATGCACCTGATGACATTCCAAAAACATGGATTCCTCCAAAAGACTTGCCTGCTCAATGTACAAAATGTAACATTAATATTTATAATTCTCCGCTCAGGAGGATAATTCAGATTATTGGCAGAGGTGATTTTACACCAGTGAGGACATATTTATGAATGAGGATAATGATTTTAGCTAATGAATTACTTAAAATGTTACACAGTGTCCCTTTAAGAGTACTTAAAGGTGGCCATTTTATAAAAAAAAAATCTATTTCATCTGACTCATCTGGAAATCCTCACACACACGCACGCACACACACACACGCACACGCACGCACACACACACACACACACGCACACACACACACACACAATTAGAGAAGACATTACCCTACAGTGCTGTCAGCCCACACAGTGACAAGTGACATTTAAATCCAAACACTCAAACCCTCTTGTTCCACAGTACCTGTTTTACAGTCTAACAAGCACACACACACACTCTCACACACACACGCACACAC
>NC_137221.1:4170687-4175567 GCF_949987685.1 Ammodytes marinus | reverse complement strand
TTTTACAGTCTAACAAGAGCACACGCACACACACACACACACACACACACACACACACACACACACACACACACACACACACACACACACACACACACACTGATAACTATAATTCACCGTTATTTTACAGACTCAAAGACTTAGTGTTGATCATTGTCTCAAACTGTGTTGAAGACATGGTTGTAAACTTCTAAATATATGTAAACTGTAATATTTAAAGCTCTCTCTCTGTCTGTCTGTCTCTCTCTCCCTCCCCCTCCCTCTCCCTCTCTCTCTCTCCCTCCCTCTCTCCCTCTCTCCCTCTCCCTCCCTCCCTCCCTCCCTCCCTCCCTCTCCCCCCCTCTCCCCCTCCCTCCCCCTCTCTCCCTCTCTCCCTCTCTCCCTCCCTCCCTCCCTCCCTCTCTCTCCCTCCCTCCCCCTCCCTCCCTCCCTCCCTCCCTCCCTCCCTCCCTTCCAGGCAGTACCTGATGAGGAACCCGTGTCCGACCCTGCCGTTCCACCACCAGGTTCCCCCTCCTCACTCCGACACCGTGGAGTTCTACCAGAGACTCTCTACGGAGACCCTCTTCTTCATCTTCTACTATCTGGAGGTACGACGTGTGTGTGTGTGTGTGTGTGTGTGTGTGTGTGTGTTGTGTGTGTGTGTGTCTCTGTGTGTCTCTGTGTGTGTGTGTGTGTGTGTGTGTGTGTGTGTGTGTGTGTGTGTGTGTGTGTGTGTGTGTGTGTCTCTGTGTGTCTCTGTGTGTGTGTGTGTGTGTGTGTGTGTGTGTGTCTCTCTACTGAGACCCTCTTCTTCATCTTCTACTATCTGGAGGTACAACGTGTGTGTCTGTGTGTGTGTGTGTGTCTTTTTATGTGTGTGTGTGTGTGTGTGTGTCTTTTTATGTGTGTGTGGCAAGAAAATAATTTTTCAAAGACAAAACAAATAAAAAAATAAAACATTTTTAATGATAAAACCAAATACATTTCTCTGAGAACATTTCATTGTCTCTGATCATTTTCTTTTCAAGTGACCCATAGAGACGGCTCATGCCAATTTTCATACTTGTATCAACAACTGAAAGATTCTGAGCCACTCCACTATACTAAATGATTTCTCCTTTTTGCTGTGCAGGGCACTAAGGCCCAGTACTTCACCCACACTGAACCGGCGTTCTATCATTATAAAATCGCTATTATAATATAATGAATGAGGTTTTTCTTCCCTCAGTCTTCCCTTGGCCCAGCTGTCCTGTTAATCCTAACACAACATTTGACCATGTGTGAAATGTAGTGTAAGACAGTGAGACCATAACACACTCTTTCTGCCTTTTCTCAGGCTAGGATGAACCGATTTCTAAAAATGTTGCACATTTATACTTCATAGGATCTCAGAGTTCAATACACCTTCATATTTCCACCGGTGAAGTATTCCTTTTAATGAATCCCCCCCCCCCCCCCCTCTATCCTGTGTGCGTTTTAGGGTACTAAGGCCCAGTATCTGGCAGCCAAAGCCCTGAAGAAACAGTCCTGGAGGTTCCACACCAAATACATGATGTGGTTCCAGAGGCACGAAGAACCCAAGACCATCACAGATGAGTTTGAGCAGGTCAGTGACATCATCATTGTTACATCATTGAAGGCCTATACTACTGTTTTGTAATGAGCGTTTTATGTCTGTCTGTCTGTCTGTCTGTCTGTCTGTCTGTCTGTCTGTCTGTCTATCTATCTACTTATCTATCTATCTATCTATCTATCTATCTATCTATCTATCTATCTATCTATCTATCTATCTATCTATCTATCTATCTATCTATCTATCTATCTATCTATCTATCTATCTATCTATCTATCTATCTATCTATCTATCTATCTATCTATCTATCTATCTGTCTGTCTGTCTGTCTGTCTGTCTGTCTGTCTGTCTGTCTGTCTGTCTGTCTGTCTGTCTGTCTGTCTGTCTGTCTGTCTGTCTGTCTGTCTGTCTGTCTGTCTGTCTGTCTGTCTGTCTGTCTGTCTGTCTGTCTGTCTGTCTGTCTGTCTGTCTGTGACATCATCGAAGGCCTATACCTGTGTTTATTGCATATCTTCAACTCATGTTGAAATGTCTATTTAAACCTGGATATCATCAGAAAGAAAAAAAAAGTTTTGTCTGACAAGCCTTTTTACACGATGATGTCTCACGTTCCATATTTGGTATAAAGTCAAGATTCCTGGTTGTTTTTTTTAACATAATCCAAATGAATAGTTACCAATACATATTTGCAGGTACATTTCGTTACATTATGTAAAACGTTTTCCAGGGACACGTGCAGAGGCATAAAGAAACCTATATAACAATAGCATTCTTTTCACTGATGGTCTCGTTTGCTGTTACATGTAATTTATGATCGTCAGGGGAAAAATGAGACTGTTTCAGAAATATTTAAAAGTTCTTCGTATGAGATTTCATATTAGTTTTTTTTTTTTTTTTTTTTTTTTTTCATTTATATATTTTGAAGAAATTTCCAAAGTCAAAATCTTTATTTCAATTTCACAGTATTTTTACAGAAAATACTCTGGAAACAGCCAAGCAAACGGACAACATCGCCAATTGTAAAGAGAGTATATGGATTAAGAGAAGCGAATATAATAAATATTTAAATTTTTTTATTTAATAAATATTTTTATTTTTTATTTTTTTTACTATGGAAAAGGGGTAGGATTAAATAAGTGTATACTTCTTCCTGCTCCTTTTCAAGCATATCTCAGAAATACAGATAATTTTTTTTTTTTTTTTTTTTGTGAAAACATAATTTGTTTATTGTATTTCCATGCTTTTCATTTTGTTTTGTATGTTTGATATGTCTGAAATAAATTGAATCAAATCAAATCAAATCAAATTTCACAGTATTTTTACAGAAAATACTCTGGAAACAGCCAAGCAAACAGACAAGGTTCGGTAATATCATTTTTTTTTCCCATTCATGTCTATTGCAGGGAACATACATTTACTTTGACTATGAGAAATGGGGCCAGCGCAAGAAGGAAGGCTTCACGTTTGAATACCGCTATCTGGAAGACCGGGATCTCCAATGACAACCTGCTGTAGCCATGGAGACAAGAACCACCACAGACAGACCTACAGACACAGACAGACAGACAGACAGACGGATGGATGGAGGGCTGAGGAAGAGAGAGAGAGAGAGGGATGACGTACAAAAAAACAAACGAAGATGAAGAAATAGAGTGGTCCGCTTGCTGACATTCCTAGATTTTTCTCTCAACAAAAATCGGGGAAAATGAGATTTTTTTTTTCTTTTCCGGTTTTAAGATTTCCCGGAAGTTTTTTTTCTGTGTTTTTTCAAAAGACCCAACTGAGCCCCCCCCCCCCCAACAACACCGCCCGATCGTCCTCGACAACGGCAGGGAAGCAGTGATCACTCCATCCTGTCCTGTCCTCTTCTACACCTCCGTTTCATCACTCCATCTTCGGGTTTTCTCCTTTTTCCTGAGATGGAAATTTCAAGACGACTTTTTTTTTTTTTTTTTTTTTTTTGGCCAGATAAGACACACACACAAATCACACCCTTACTATCCATTGACTATCATGTGTTTTTGCCCACTCTATCTCTATGTGTTATATACCTTTATGTTTATGCTTTAAATAGGTTGTTTTGCTTATTATTCGCCCCCTAAAAGAACCAAAGATAGTTGGTTTAACATACAGCACAAATGTAAATTTAAAAAAAACAACCCGAAATGTTATTTTAAAAAAACACAAAATTGAATAAATGGTCGATAATGTACCAAATGCTGGGCCCAAGATGTCAGTTTTTTGCCTAAATGTAACAGTTATAACATTATGGAACAGTAAAGTATGTTTTCTCCTATTACATTATTTAGTGGGTCGATTAATTTATGGATAAACGTTGTAATTGCGTCAATATAGAGTGAAATATCACATGCACTCACACACACACACACCCCCATGCACGCACGTAAACACATACACACAAACAAACACACACACTACATGAAAGCAATTCCCTTTTTGACTCACTTCATAATGAAATAAAAATATTACAATATTAAGAGAAAAATTGTACATTTTATTATAACTTTAATAATAATAATAATAATAATAATGATAATACATCGAACATTATGGGCAAAAATATTTCACGTTTTGTGCTCAGCGTTTTTTGTTACATTATCAACCAGTTATTAGGCGACATTTTGGGTTTTACTACATCTTTTTTTTAAATTACATTTCAGGGCCATTGTTAGATTTTGAACTTTCCCAAGCCTCCCTCAAACAACCATACACAGCAGCACGGTGGCAATTATGTGGAAAAATAACTTGACTTTAGTTTTTCATAAATTTCCGAAAAAATTACAGAATACAAGCTCAGAAAATTGATGTGAACTTGAGCCCAGATCACTGAGGAACTTAGCGACCCATAACTGAAGCCTACAGTAACCCAGTCACACTATTTTTAAATGTGGTTTAACATTAACACACATCAATTGGCATTTCTATTAATTTTGTGGCAACACCAACAGACAGACAGACAGACAGACAGACAGAAAGACAGACAGACAGACAGACAGACAGACAGACAGACAGACAGACAGACAGACAGACAGACAGACAGACAGACAGACAGACAGACAGACAGACAGACAGACAGACAGACAGACAGACAGACAGACAGACATAAATATGTCATGGGCATCTTCCATGGAGTGAATGTATGTAATTAAATTAACTGATAACGAAATAGCCTCGGTTATACCCGCTACACCAGGATGTCGAGATCGGCGGCGTAGATATTTTCATAATCCACAAATAAAGATTAATTTAAAATAAAATGTAAAGGTGCAGTGTGTAATGTGACATCATCAAGAAAGTTCTAGAA
>NC_137221.1:4160687-4165687 GCF_949987685.1 Ammodytes marinus | reverse complement strand
GAAGATCCCAAGAAATGTTTCAGTTGTTGATTCTACTGCTAAGAAAAAAAACCTGGACGTACAACAGAAGGTATAAAAATCCATGAGCCATCACTGAAGGCTTTACCTCATGTAGATGCACCGACAGTGTTGTTGTAATTACTCAGAATTCCTCAAGGGGGGGCGACAGAAGTTACACACCTTAGCTTTAAAACAATTTAGGGAAACTCCAATTTTACTTTAAAATTTGTGAACAGTCTCGTTGATGGTTGTTGTTAGTTTACAGATACTTTTCACGTGAGAACATCGGACTATTTAATCAAATATTAACCTTCCCCATCACCTCACAAAGTAGCTGCTACACCATTAAAATGCTCTTAAAGGGGCACTGTGTAATGTGACATCATCAAGAAAGTTCTAGAAAGTTCTAGAATGCAACGCTCCCTGGGTAACTCCACCCCTTTCGAATGATAACAGAAGCTACAGTGGCCTTCAAGGACAAGAACAATTCTAAATTCTAAACAATGCACCTGATGACATGCCAAAAACATGGATTCCTCCATAAGACCTGCCTGCTCAATGTACAAAATGTAATATTAATATTTGTAATTCTCCGCTCAGGAGGATAATTCAGATTATTGGCAGAGGTGATTTTACACCAATGAGGACATATTTATGAATGAGGATATTGATTTTAGCTAATAAATTACTTAAAATGTTACACAGTGTCCCTTTAATACAGTGTGTTATGAATTAATAACGTTGCACTTATCAGAAGACCGTTTTACATACCGGACGCATTTATGTTGATAGTTCAAAAAGCAAACGTTTGTCACTTAATTTGCTCGAAGCAGCGGTGAAAAAAAATCTATAATGTAGAAATACTGTGTTACAAGTACAAGTCCTGCATTTAGATTGATCATTCTTTCAGTTTTTGGTTCAGATTGTTTAGCTTGCTTCAGATCTTAAAGGTGCAGTGTGTAATATGACATCATCAAGAAAGTTCTACAAAGTTCTAGAATGCAACACTCCCTGGGTAACCCCTCCCCTTTAGAATAATAACAGAAGCTACAGTGGCCTTCAAGGACAAGAACAATTCTAAATTCTAAACAATGCACCTGATGACATTCCAACTATGACACTTTCAAGATGGCGGCACTAGGCCTTGGTCCAAGATATGCAGAAATATGGACATATATGAGACCCTTTCTAAGGGAAAAAATAATAATTAAAAAAAAAAATTCAGCTATTATGCACTAAATTAAATGTACTTATGGATATTATAATTACTTTCTACAAAATCTGCTAGGAAATAAAACCCAAAATTCTACACACTGCAGGTTTAAGTTAAATGTATTAGTCAATTTACACGGGGCACATTGAAATAGGTCTTTTCTCATATCCCCTCTCAAGTTGTCCCACTGCAGAGGGGGTCAGAGGAGCGTATGGGCTTTGTGTGGATTTACATCTGGCGAACTTAAACAATGTAGTTCATGAATAAATTATAATACTTACACTTTACTTTAACGTCCTAGCATTTATGGGCGTGTGTGTGTGTGTGTGTGTGTGTGTGTGTGTGTGTGTGTGTGGTTGTGTGTGTGTGTGTGTGTGTGGTTGTGTGTGTGTGTGTGTGTGTGTGTTTATGGGCATATATTAACATTTCATAAAGGGCCCAACACAGCAGAATAAAGTGCATATTTAAAGGTGTAGTCAGCGATTCTGGAGAACGCTTGTTGTCAAAATCACTTTCTGTCAAAATCAGTGAATATCTCCTCTAATCCGCTACCTGTCTGTAAACCTGAAAACAAATCCAGTGTTAATACACAGCCTAGGCTCTGTAAACAAGCATGTTGCTATAGCTACAGACATGTGAATCCACCCACACTCACTCACTCACTCACTCACTCACTCACTCACTCACTCACTCACTCACTCACTCACTCACTCACTCACTCTCTTACTCACTCACTCAATCGCGCACTCACTCACTCACTCACTCACTCACTCACTCACTCACTCACTCACTCACTCACTCACTCACTCACTCACTCACACACACACACACACACACACACTCACTCACTCACTCACTCACTCACTCACTCACTCACTCACTCACTCACACACACACACACACACACACACTGCCCCGGTCCCTCCCCTCACCTCTGGGCTACCGAACGCCCCACTTCAAACACACACACACACACACACACACACACACACACACACACAAACACCTACACACACACACAAACACACACACACACGCACACACTCTCTCTCTCTCTCTCTCTCTCTCACACTGCTTTGATGTGCAAAGCTTGTTTACTGTGTAACTGTGTTTTTTAGCTCAATTTAACCGTGGACCATATGTTGTGTATATGTAGCGCCATATGGTGTATGTACTGCTCCCTTTACATTGTATCTCTTTTCGGATGACTGGCCGTGTGTGTGTGTGTAGGTGTGTGTGTGTGTGTGTGTGTGTGTGTGTGTGTGTGTGTGTGTGTGTGTGTGTGTGTGTGTGTGTGTGTGTGTGTGTGTGTGTGTGTGTGTGTGTGTGTGTGTGTGTGTAGGTGTGTGTGTGCGTGTGCGTGCGTGCGTGCGTGCGTGTGTGTATGTGTACAGATGTGCAAGCTTCTTTATGTGGACCAGTTTTAGCCTAGGACATTTTGTCCGGTTCTTTAAAGGGCTGTTTGAGGGTTAACACTAGGTTTTAAGGACAGGCCTTTAAAGGGCTGTTTGAGGGTTAACACTTGGTTTTAAGGACAGGCCTTTAAAGGGCTGTTTGAGGGTTAACACTAGGTTTTAAGGACAGGCCTTTAAAGGGCTGTTTGAGGGTTAACACTTGGTTTTAAGGACAGGCCTTTAAAGGGCTGTTTGAGGGTTAACACTAGGTTTTAAGGACAGGCCTTTAAAGGGCTGTTTGAGGGTTAACACTAGGTTTTAAGGACAGGCCTTTAAAGGGCTGTTTGAGAGTTAACACTAGGTTTTAAGGACAGGCCTTTAAAGGGCTGTTTGAGGGTTAAAACTAGGTTTTAAGGACAGGCCTTTAAAGGGCTGTTTGAGGGTTAACACTAGGTTTTAAGGACAGGCCTTTAAAGGGCTGTTTGAGGGTTAACACTAGGTTTTAAGGTTCAGGTATGAATTAGGTTTATGTTAGGGTTAGTGTAAGGGTTGGGGTTAGGCATTTAGTTTTGATGGTTAAGGTTGGGGTAAGGGGCTAGGGAATGCATTATTATGTCTTATGTCACATGTATAGCCGTACAAACGTGTGTGTGTGTATGTGTGTGTGTGTGTGTGTGTGTGTGTGTGTGTGTGTGTGTGTGTGTGTGTGTGTGTGTGTGTGTGTGTGTGTGTGTGTGTGTGACTCACTCTCCTGGCCAGAGGAAACTTTGACTCATCCTCGTCTGTTGATTTCAGGTTCATCACAGAGAACCGACTGCAGCGTCAAACCTGTCCGTCTGTCTGTCTGTCTGTCTGTCTGTCTGTCTGTCTGTCTGTCTGTCTGTCTGTCTGTCTGTCTGTCTGTCTGTCTGTCTGTCTGTCTGTCTGTCTGTCTGTCTGTCTGTCTGTCTGTCTGTCTGTCTGTCTGTCTGTCCATCCATCCATACATCCGTCCAAAAATACTATGTACAGATCCTAAAAAATACATTTTCGGCATGTGATGTTTAGTTTGCATGTACCTTACTGTGCTAGCATTCAAGGAGCCACCATCTTTGTTTTGACCTACATTCCGTGTGTGTGTGTTTGTGTGCGTGTGTGCATGTGTGTGTGTGTGTCTCTCTCATGTATGTCTGTGTGTGTCTGCGTGTGTGTGTCTCTGTGTGTGTGTGTGTGTGTGTGTGTGTGTGTGTGTGTGTGTGTGTGTGTGTCTGTATATATGTGTGTGTGTGTGTCTCTCTCTCATGTGTGTGTGTGTGTGTGTGTGTGTGTCTCTCTCTCATGTGTGTCTCCTTGATGTTTATCTGTTCATACATGTTGCTATAGTGATGACCGAGGAGGTGGTGGTGGCGCAAACGATGCAGCCGCTGGAAAAAAGTTCTAAAACTAGCAAAGTCAAAATGTCAACATGAAATTCTGCTCAAAGACCTACTTCACCGATGGAAATATGAAGGTGTATTGAACTCTGAGATCCAATGTAGTATTTTGTGCAAAAATCTTAGAAATTGGTTCATCCTAGCCTGAGAAAAGGCAGAAAGAGTGTGTTATGGTCTCACTGTCTAAACCCTACATTTTACTAGTGTGACATCACAATAGTAAAAATGCAGGGTTAGGATTAACAGGAAAGCTGGGCCAAGGGAAGACTGAGGGAAGACTGAGGGAAGAAAAACCTCATTCATTATCGATTTCATAATGATAGAACGCCGGTTCCGTATGGAACACACAAACAAAAGACATCCGGGTATTTGTAACCATACTAGATCACAAGAATCTGGACATCCTAAATTATTTTTTTTTTTTTAAAGATATTTTTTGGGCATTTTCATGCTTTATTGATAGTGTAGAGACAGAGTTGAAATGGGGCAGAGAGGGGAGTGACATGCAGAGAACGACCGCGGGCTGGAATCGAACCCGGGTCCGCTGCTGGCCGAGGCCCATGGGGGGGAGGGGGGAGGGGGGACGCCCTACCAACTGAGCTAAGGGCGCCCCGAAATCCTAAATCTTTACCAGACTAAATAGTAGAGAGTACGGGGATTGGAACACAGTCCCCAGCTGTTATTCTCTGGCCTTTGATTGGTCGCTGCCATGTTCACAAACCTCCAGGGAAACTCAATCACATCAGAGCACAATGTCCCACAACCAAACTGTGTGTGTGTGTGTGTGTGTGTGTGTGTGTGTGTGCGTGCGTGCGTGCGTGTGTGTGTGTGTGCGTGCGTGTGTTTGTGTGTGTGTTTGTGTGCGTGTGTTTGTGTGTGTGTGTGTGTGTGTGTGTGTGAGAGAGAGAGAGAGAGATGGTGTGTGTGTGTGTGTGTCTGTCTGTGTGTGTATGTGTGTGTGTGAGAGAGAGGGTGTCTGTG
>NC_137221.1:4108187-4138187 GCF_949987685.1 Ammodytes marinus | reverse complement strand
CTACGTCATCATCATCATCTTCAACCTTCAAGCTTATCCGAAATCGGGTCGCGGCTCTGACTAGGGGATCCCGAGGCGCTCCCAGGCCAGCGTGGAGACATAATCTCTCCACCTAGTCCTGGGTCTTCGGTATAGGACAATAAAATTAAAATTAAAATTAAACTAGTCACTCACTCTTATTGTGAAATTCTAAATTGTGTGGTCCATAAAATATCAGATAAAAAGGTAACTATGGTAACTATGTTCAGGTGTCAGGTGAAATTATTTATTTTTTTGTTTGTATTAATCAACTCATTATTTTAAAGGTTCTCAGAGGAACTTTCAGTTTGTGTTCATTCTAGTAAATATTTAAAAGTTCCTCGTAGCACCTTTTTTTTCTAAAGTCTTTATTTGAACAATTTAAAAAAATACTATCAAAATAAAAGGAATGAGCAGAAAAAAAGGAAATAAAAAATTAAAAATAAATAAAAAAATTGGGATCATGAGGATCCTAAGCAACAATAACTTTGACGCTTTCTTCAAGATAGTTCTGATGGCTTATCTAGTAAGATTTTGCTGTGTGTGTGTGTGTGTGTGTGTGTGTGTGTGTGTGTGTGTGTGTGTGTGTGTCTGTGTGTGTGTGTGTGTGTGTGTGTGAATGTGTGTGTGTGTGTGTGTGTGCGTGCGTGCGTGCGTGCGTGTGTGTGTGTGTGTGAGAATGTGTGGGTGTTTTTCCAAGCACAAGATGCTGTGCTCTTTAACTGTAGCTGAATATGTTTCACTATTGAGTTAACAACTGAACAACTGATAGAGAAATTATTCTGCTAAGACAATTTTTGTTATTTGCTGTGTCCATAATATTTTGCAGAGGCATTCCACACAGTCACAGTTAAATGGTAAATGGACTCCACTTATACAGCTCTTTTCCCTGGTTTTTCACGGACCCAAAGCGCTTTACATTGTTTTGTACACATTCACCCATTCACACACACATTCATACTCCGATAGCAGCAGCAGCTACCACGCAGGGTGCAAGCAAGCCAACTATCGGGAGCAATTTAGGCTTCAATGCCTTGCCCAAGGACACTTCGACATGTGGCACGTTGGATTCATTATTGTATTATTGACGAATTCAAACTCGTACATTATTAAACATGTGTGCACACACACATCTATAGGTTGCCATAGTGACCTGGCTTATAGTAATGGCAGGGGGGCAGAGCAGGGGGGACAAATCCATATGTTCACACACACACACACACACACACACACACACACACACACACACACACACACACACACACACACACATACACACACACACACACGCACAGCAAGACAAATGGCCCGGCTTAACTGGAAGAGAGAGTGAGACCAAAATGCTGTCGAATTATATTTATAAAATCTTCACTTCGTTTTGTGCATTTTAGTGAAGTCTGCTATAACATTTTGTATTATCCATGTGTTTGATTCAATTTATTTCAGACATATCAAACATACAAAACAAAATGAAAAGCATGGAAATACAATAAACAAAAATTATGTTTTCACAAAAAAAATAAAAAACTAGAACTGCAAGCAGTTTTTACCGGGGGCCAAGCCTCCGACGCAACTCGTCGTCAACCGCCGCGCCGGCCGCTCACTCCGCAGAATCTGCGGATGTAAAGTTTTTGACCGTGGGATGTTCGGTGCGGGAGTTGTATAGGTATCGCTGTTTACGGATGAATTTGGCGAAAGTGCCACGGTGGAACGATGCAGCTCAATTCACAGAACAAGTGGATGTCAAGTTTTTTAATGTGCGATGTGTGGTTGGCGAGTTATGAGCAAAAGCAGATTGTCAGCCTTGACAAAATGGCCGCCGGAGCTAATTGCACAATGTAATGTCAATGGACATGCTAACATTCCCGCCTTTTTTCTTTGACGGAAAAAAAAAAATCTAATTTTATTAAAAAGTCCCTTAAACATTACTATTTCTTGGCCATATTTTTTCTATAGACTCGTGTTTGCCCCTTGATGTTTTACCGTGAGTTTTAAGAAAATTCCTCTGGCCAATTAGGAGATATAAAATTTCCTAATTTATGGCGCCCCCTTATGGCGAAAATGTCCAATTTTTTTATTGAACGCAATTAAGGGTAGCCCCAACATATGTCTAAAATTTGGACTTGATCCGACTTATGATTTTGGATTTATGATTTTTTTTGTAAAACGTAGCTAATCAACAAATATTTAAAACGCTACCGTTTCGTTATCGATAGTCGGATCAAAATTCTTTTACATAAGTTTTTACCGTGTGGGTCGGTAGATGTTCTGTGCAAACTTTGGTGTCAATTGTCCAAAAATTGTGGGAGGAGTAGCGAAAAGTCAGTTTTGCAGTTTTCGCGATTTTGCGAAAAATCTATAATATCGCAAATGGGCGTGGCCTATGCCAAATGATGCAACTGACTCCAGTGCATCTGTGGATATAAAGTTTTTGACTGTGGGACGTTCGGTGTGGGAGTTATGACCCCAAACGCGTTTTCTTTGGTGTAGCGCCACCTAGTGGCCGGCATGTCTGAATTTTTTTGTATGCGTAGTCCGGACGGACCTGGATCTAGTCATGCAATTGGCATGTCTGCACCCTTTACGGTTTGGGCTGTGGACACAGTTTTAGGGAGGTAAGTATAATAATAACTAGAACTGCAAGCAGTTTTTACCGGGGGCCAAGCCTCCGACGCAACTCGTCGTCAACCGCCGCGCCGGCCGCTCACTCCGCAGAATCTGCGGATGTAAAGTTTTTGACCGTGGGATGTTCGGTGCGGGAGTTGTATAGGTATCGCTGTTTACGGATGAATTTCTCGAAAGTGCCACGGTGGAACGATGCAGCTCAATTCACAGAACAAGTGGATGTCAAGTTTTTTAATGTGCGATGTGTGGTTGGCGAGCTATGAGCAAAAGCAGATTGTCAGCCTTGACAAAATGGCCGCCGGAGCTAATTGCACAATGTAATGTCAATGGACATGCTAACATTCCCGCCTTTTTTCTTTGATGGAAAAAAAAAATATCTAATTTTATTAAAAAGTCCCTTACACATTAATATTTCTTGGCCATATTTTTTATATAGACTCGTGTATGCCCCTTGATGGTTTCCCGTGAGTTTTAAGAAATTTCCTCTGGCCAATTAGGAGATATGAAATTTCCTAATTCATGGCGCCCCCTTATGGCGAAAATTTCCAAATTTTTTATTGAACGCAATTAAGGGTAGTCCCAACATATGTCTAAAATTTGGACTTGATCCGACTTATGATTTTGGATTTATGAATTTTTTCGTAAAACGTAGCTAATCAAGAAATATTTAAAACGCTACCGTTTCGTTATCCATGGTCGGATCAAAATTATTTTAAGTGATTTTTTTCCGTGTGGGTCGGTAGATGTTCTGTGCAAAGTTTGGTGTCAATTGTCCAAAAATTATGGGAGGAGTAGCGAAAAATATGTTTTGCAGTTTTCGCGATTTTGCGAAAAATCTATAATATCGCAAATGGGCGTGGCCTATGCCAAATGATGCAGCTGACTCCAGTGCATCTGTGGATATAAAGTTTTTGACTGTGGGACGTTCGGTGTGGGAGTTATGACCCCAAACGCGTTTTCCTTCGTTGTAGCGCCACCTAGTGGCCGGCATGTCTGAATTTTTGTCGTATGCGTAGTCCGGGCGGACCTGGATCTAGTCATGCAATTGGCATGTCTGCACCCTTTACGGTTTGGGCTGTGCACGCAGTTTTAGGGAGGTACAAATAATAATAATAACTAGAACTGCAAGCAGTTTTTACCGGGGGCCAAGCCTCCGACGCAACTCGTCGTCAACCGCCGCGCCGGCCGCTCACTCCGCGGAATCTGCGGATGTAAAGTTTTTGACCGTGGGATGTTCGGTGCGGGAGTTGTATAGGTATCGCTGTTTACGGATGAATTTCGCGAAAGTGCCACGGTGGAACGATGCAGCTCAATTCACAGAACAAGTGGATGTCAAGTTTTTTAATGTGCGATGTGTGGTTGGCGAGTTATGAGCAAAAGCAGATTGTCAGCCTTGACAAAATGGCCGCCGGAGCTAATTGCACAATGTAATGTCAATGGACATGCTAACATTCCCGCCTTTTTTCTTTGATGGAAAAAAAAAATATCTAATTTTATTAAAAAGTCCCTTACACATTAATATTTCTTGGCCATATTTTTTATATAGACTCGTGTATGCCCCTTGATGGTTTCCCGTGAGTTTTAAGAAAATTCCTCTGGCCAATTAGGAGATATAAAATTTCCTAATTTATGGCGCCCCCTTATGGCGAAAATTTCCAAATTTTTTATTGAACGCAATTAAGGGTAGCCCCAACATATGTCTAAAATTTGGACTTGATCCGACTTATGATTTTGGATTTATGAATTTTTTCGTAAAACGTAGCTAATCAACAAATATTTAAAACGCTACCATTTCATTATCGATGGTCGGATCAAAATGCTTTAGCAGGATTTATTTCCGTGTGGGTCGGTAGATGTTCTGTGCAAAGTTTGGTGTCAATTGTCCAAAAATTGTGGGAGGAGTAGCGAAAAATATGTTTTGCAGTTTTCGCGATTTTGCGAAAAATCTATAATATCGCAAATGGGCGTGGCCTATGCCAAATGATGCAGCTGACTCCAGTGCATCTGTGGATATAAAGTTTTTGACTGTGGGACGTTCGGTGTGGGAGTTATGACCCCAAACGCGTTTTCCTTCGTTGTAGCGCCACCTAGTGGCCGGCATGTCTGAATTTTGTTGTATGCTGAGATTTCACGGACCTGGATCTAGTCATGCAATTGGCATGTCTGCACCCTTTACGGTTTGGGCTGTGCACGCAGTTCTAGCGGCGACAAATAAGAATAATAATAATAATCGCCACTAAAACAATAGGGTTCCCTGCCCCGCAGGGCTTGGGAACCGCGTTGCTGTGCAAAACGCGGTCCCAGCTCCTGCTCGGGCTTGGCCCCCTAATAACTAGAACTGCAAGCAGTTTTTACCGGGGGCCAAGCCTCCGACGCAACTCGTCGTCAAGCGCCGCGCCTGCCGCTCACTTCGCAGAATCCGTGGATGTAAAGTTTTTGACCGTGGGATGTTCGGTGCGGGAGTTGTATAGGTATCGCTGTTTACGGATGAATTTGGCGAAACTGCCACGGTGGAACGATGCAGCTCAATTCACAGAACAAGTGCATGTCAAGTTTTTTAATGTGCGATGTGTGGTTGGCGAGTTATGAGCAAAAGTAGATTGTCAGCCTTGACAAAATGGCCGCCGGAGCTAATTGCACAATGTAATGTCAATGGACATGCTAACATTCCCGCCTTTTTTCTTTGACGGAAAAAAAAAATCTAATTTTATTAAAAAGTCCCTTAAACATTACTATTTCTTGGCCATATTTTTTCTATAGACTCGTGTTTGCCCCTTGATGTTTTACCGTGAGTTTTAAGAAAATTCCTCTGGCCAATTAGGATATATAAAATTTCCTAATTTATGGCGCCCCCTTATGGCGAAAATGTCCAATTTTTTTATTGAACTTAATTAAGGGTAGCCCCAACATATGTCTAAAATTTGGACTTGATCCGACTTATGATTTTGGATTTATGAATTTTTTCGTAAAACGTAGCTAATCAACAAATATTTCAAACGCTACCGTTTCGTTATCCATGGTCGGATCACAATTATTTCGAATGATTTCTTTCCGTGTGGGTCGGTAGATGTTCTGTGCAAAGTCTGGTGTCAATTGTCCAAAAATTGTGGGAGGTGTAGCGAAAAATAAGTTTTTCAGTTTTCGCGATTTTGCGAAAAATCTATAATATCGCAAATGGGCGTGGCCTATGCCAAATGATGCAACTGACTCCAGTGCATCTGTGGGTATAAAGTTTTTGACTGTGGGACGTTCGGTTTGGGAGTTATGACCCCAAACGCGTTTTCCTTCGTTGTAGCGCCACCTAGTGGCCGGCATGTCTGAATTATTTTGTAGGCCGGGAGGCCGGGGGTCTGAACTAGTCATACAAGTGGCATGTCCCAACCCTTTACGGTTTGGGCTGCAGCACCACTTTTACTCGGAGAAAAATAAAAATAATAATAATAATCGCCACTAAAACAATAGGGTTCCCTGCCCCGCAGGGCTTGGGAACCGCGTTGCTGTGCAAAACGCGGTCCCAGCTCCTGCTCGGGCTTGGCCCCCTAATAATAATAATAATCGCCACAAAAACAATAGGGTTCCCTGCCCCGCAGGGCTTGGGAACCGCGTTGCTGTGCAAAACGCGGTCCCAGCTCCTGCTCGGGCTTGGCCCCCTAACTAGAACTGCAAGCAGTTTTTACCGGGGGCCAAGCCTCCGACGCAACTCGTCGTCAACCGCCGCGCCGGCCGCTCACTCCGCAGAATCCGCGGATGTAAAGTTTTTGACCGTGGGATGTTCGGTGCGGGAGTTGTATAGGTATCGCTGTTTACGGATGAATTTCGCGAAAGTGCCACGGTGGAACGATGCAGCTCAATTCACAGAACAAGTGGATGTCAAGTTTTTTAATGTGCGATGTGTGGTTGGCGAGTTATGAGCAAAAGCAGATTGTCAGCCTTGACAAAATGGCCGCCGGAGCTAATTGCACAATGTAATGTCAATGGACATGCTAACATTCCCGCCTTTTTTCTTTGACGGAAAAAAAAAATATCTAATTTTATTAAAAAGTCCCTTACACATTAATATTTTTTGGCCATATTTTTTATATAGACTCGTGTATGCCCCTTGATGGTTTCCCGTGAGTTTTAAGAAATTTCCTCTGGCCAATTAGGAGATATGAAATTTCCTAATTTATGGCGCCCCCTTATGGCGAAAATGTCCAATTTTTTTATTGAACGCAATTAAGGGTAGCCCCAATATATGTCTAAAATTTGGACTTGATCCGACTTATGATTTTGGATTTATGAATTTTTACGTAAAACGTAGCTAATCAACAAATATTTAAAACGCTACCGTTTCGTTATCGATGGTCGGATCAAAATTCTTTCGAATGATTCTTTTCCGTGTGGGTTGGTAGATGTTCTGTGCAAACTTCGGTGTCAATTGTCCAAAAATTGTGGGAGGAATAGAGAAAAATATGTTTTGCAGTTTTTGCGATTTTGCGAAAAATCTATAATATCGCAAATGGGCGTGGCCTATGCCAAATGATGCAGCTGACTCCAGTGCATCTGTGGATATAAAGTTTTTGACTGTGGGACGTTCGGTGTGGGAGTTATGACCCCAAACGCGTTTTCCTTCGTTGTAGCGCCACCTAGTGGCCGGCATGTCTGAATTTCTTTGTAGGCCGGGATGCCGGGGGTCTGAACTAGTCACGCAAGTGGCATGTCCCAACCCTTTACGGTTTGGGCTGCAGCACCACTTTTACTCGGAGAAAAATTAAAATAACTAGAACTGCAAGCAGTTTTTACCGGGGGCCAAGCCTCCGACGCGACTCGTCGTCAAGCGCCGTGCCTGCCGCTCACTTCGCGGAATCCGTGGATGTAAAGTTTTTGACCGTGGGATGTTCGGTGCGGGAGTTGTATAGGTATCGCTGTTTACGGATGAATTTGGCGAAACTGCCACGGTGGAACGATGCAGCTCAATTCACAGAACAAGTGCATGTCAAGTTTTTTAATGTGCGATGTGTGGTTGGCGAGTTATGAGCAAAAGCAGATTGTCAGCCTTGACAAAATGGCCGCCGGAGCTAATTGCACAATGTAATGTCAATGGACATGCTAACATTCCCGCCTTTTTTCTTTGACGGAAAAAAAAAAATCTAATTTTATTAAAAAGTCCCTTTAACATTACTATTTCTTGGCGATATTTTTCATATAGACTTGGGTATGCCCCTTGATGGTTTCCCGTGAGTTTTAAGAAAATTCCTCTGGCCAATTAGGAGATATAAAATTTCCTAATTTATGGCGCCCCCTTATGGCAAAATTCTCCAAATTTTTTATTGAACGCAATTAAGGGTAGCCCCAAAATATGTCTAAAATTTGGACTTGATCCGACTTATGATTTTGGATTTATGAATTTTTTCGTAAAACGTAGCTAATCAACAAATATTTAAAACGCTACCGTTTCGTTATCGATGGTCGGATCACAATTCTTTCAAAAAAATCTTTTCCGTGTGGGTCGGTAGATGTTCTGTGCAAAGTTTGGTGTCAATTGTCCAAGAAATATGGGAGGAGTAGCGAAAAATATGTTTTGCAGTTTTCGCGATTTTGCGAAAAATGTATAATATCGCAAATGGGCGTGGCCTATGCCAAATGATGCAGCTGACTCCAGTGCATCTGTGGATATAAAGTTTTTGACGGTGGGACGTTCGGTGTGGGAGTTATGACCCCAAACGCGTTTTCCTTCGTTGTTGCGCCACCTAGTGGCCGGCATGTCTGAATTTTTGTCGTATGCGTAGTCCGGACGGACCTGGATCTAGTCATGCAATTGGCATGTCTGCACCCTTTACGGTTTGGGCTGTGCACGCAGTTTTAGGGAGGTACAAATAATAATAATAACTAGAACTGCAAGCAGTTTTTACCGGGGGCCAAGCCTCCGACGCAACTCGTCGTCAACCGCCGCGCCGGCCGCTCACTTCACGGAATCTGTGGATGTAAAGTTTTTGACCGTGGGATGTTCGGTGTGGGAGTTGTATAGGTATCGCTGTTTACGGATGAATTTTGCGAAAGTGCCACGGTGGAACGATGCAGCTCAATTCACAGAACAAGTGGATGTCAAGTTTTTTAATGTGCGATGTTTGGTTGGAGAGTTATGAGCAAAAGCAGATTAAAATGGCTGCCGGAGCTAATTGCACAATGTAATGTCAATGGACATGCTAACATTCCCGCCTTTTTTCTTTGACGGAATTTTTTTTTTTAAATTTTATTAAAAAGTCCCTTAAACATTACTATTTCTTGGCCATATTTTTTATATAGACTCGGGTATGCCCCTTGATGGTTTCCCGTGAGTTTTAAGAAAATTCCTTTGGCCAATTAGGAGATATAAAATTTCCTAATTTATGGCGCCCCCTTATGGCGAAATTCTCCAAATTTTTTATTGAACGCAATTAAGGGTAGCCCCAACATATATTTAAAATTTGGACTTGATTCGACTTATGATTTTGGATTTATTAATTTTTTCGTAAAACGTAGCTAATCAACAAATATTTAAAACGCTACCGTTTCGTTATCGATGGTCGGATCAAAATTCTTTTACGTGTTTTTTTTCCGTGTGGGTCGGTAGATGTTCTGTGCAAAGTTTGGTGTCAATTGTCCAAAAAATATGGGAGGAGTAGCGAAAAATATGTTTTGCAGTTTTCGCAATTTTGCAAAAAATCTATAATATCGCAAATGGGCGTGGCCTATGCCAAATGATGCAGCTGACTCCAGTGCATCTGTGGATATAAAGTTTTTGACTGTGGGACGCTCGGTGTGGGAGTTATGACCCCAAACGCGTTTTCCTTCGTTGTAGCGCCACCTAGTGGCCGGCATGTCTGAATTTTTGTCGTATGCGTAGTCCGGACGGACCTGGATCTAGTCATGCAATTGGCATGTCTGCACCCTTTACGGTTTGGGCTGTGCACGCAGTTTTAGGGAGGTACAAATAATAATAATAATAATAATAATAATAATCGCCACAAAAACAATAGGGTTCCCTGCCCCGCAGGGCTTGGGAACCGCGTTGCTGTGCAAAACGCGGTCCCAGCTCCTGCTCGGGCTTGGCCCCCTAATAATAACTAGAACTGCAAGCAGTTTTTACCGGGGGCCAAGCCTCCGACGCAACTCGTCGTCAACCGCCGCGCCGGCCGCTCACTCCGCGGAATCTGCGGATGTAAAGTTTTTGACCGTGGGATGTTCGGTGCGGGAGTTGTATAGGTATCGCTGTTTACGGATGAATTTCGCAAAAGTGCCACGGTGGAACGATGCAGCTCAATTCACAGAACAAGTGGATGTCAAGTTTTTTAATGTGCGATGTGTGGTTGGCGAGTTATGAGCAAAAGCAGATTGTCAGCCTTGACAAAATGGCCGCCGGAGCTAATTGCACAATGTAATGTCAATGGACATGCTAACATTCCCGCCTTTTTTCTTTGACGGAAAAAAAAAAATCTAATTTTATTAAAAAGTCCCTTAAACATTACTATTTCTTGGCCATATTTTTCATATAGACTCGGGTATGCCCCTTGATGGTTTCCCGTGAGTTTTAAGAAAATTCCTCTGGCCAATTAGGAGATATAAAATTTCCTAATTTATGGCGCCCCCTTATGGCGAAAATGTCCAATTTTTTTATTGAACGCAATTAAGGGTAGCCCCAACATATGTCTAAAATTTGGACTTGATCCGACTTATGATTTTGGATTTATGAATTTTTTCGTAAAACGTAGCTAATCAACAAATATTTAAAACGCTACCGTTTCGTTATCGATGGTCGTATCAAAATTCTTTTGCATAAGTTTTTACCGTGTGGGTCGGTAGATGTTCTGTGCAAAGTTTGGTGTCAATTGTCCAAAAATTGTGGGAGGAGTAGCGAAAAATATGTTTTTCAGTTTTCGCGATTTTGCGAAAAATCTATAATATCGCAAATGGGCGTGGCCTATGCCAAATGATGCAGCTGACTCCAATGAATATGTGGATATAAAGATTTTGACTGTGGGACGTTCGGTGTGGGAGTTATGACCCCAAACGCGTTTTCTTTGGTGTAGCGCCACCTAGTGGCCGGCATGTCTGAATTTTTTTGTATGCGTAGTCCGGACGGACCTGGATCTAGTCATGCAATTGGCATGTCTGCACCCTTTACGGTTTGGGCTGTGGACACAGTTTTAGGGAGGTAAGTATAATAATAATAATAATCGCCACAAAAACAATAGGGTTCCCTGCCCCGCAGGGCTTGGGAACCGCGTTGCTGTGCAAAACGCGGTCCCAGCTCCTGCTCGGGCTTGGCCCCCTAATAATAACTAGAACTGCAAGCAGTTTTTACCGGGGGCCAAGCCTCCGACGCAACTCGTCGTCAACCGCCGCGCCGGCCGCTCACTTCACGGAATCTGTGGATGTAAAGTTTTTGACCGTGGGATGTTCGGTGTGGGAGTTTTATAGGTATCGCTGTTTACGGATGAATTTCGCGAAACTGCCACGGTGGAACGATGCAGCTCAATTCACAGAACAAGTGGATGTCAAGTTTTTTAATGTGCGATGTTTGGTTGGAGAGTTATGAGCAAAAGCAGATTAAAATGGCTGCCGGAGCTAATTGCACAATGTAATGTCAATGGACATGCTAACATTCCCGCCTTTTTTCTTTGACGGAATTTTTTTTTAAAAATTTTATTAAAAAGTACCTTAAACATTACTATTTCTTGGCCATATTTTTTATATAGACTCGGGTATGCCCCTTGATGGTTTCCCGTGAGTTTTAAGAAAATTCCTTTGGCCAATTAGGAGATATAGAATTTCCTAATTTATGGCGCCCCCTTATGGCGAAATTCTCCAAATTTTTTATTGAACGCAATTAAGGGTAGCCCCAACATATGTCTAAAATTTGGACTTGATCCGACTTATGATTTTGGATTTATTAATTTTTTCGTAAAACGTAGCTAATCAACAAATATTTAAAACGCTACCGTTTCTCTATCCATGGTCGGATCAAAATTCTTTCAAAAAAATCTTTTCCGTGTGGGTCGGTAGATGCTCTGTGCAAAGTTTGGTGTCAATTGTCCAATAAATATGGGAGGAGTAGCGAAAAATATGTTTTGCAGTTTTCGCGATTTTGCGAAAAATTTATAATATCGCAAATGGGCGTGGCCTATGCCAAATGATGCAGATGACTCCAGTGCATATGTGGATATAAAGTTTTTGACTGTGGGACGTTCGGTGTGGGAGTTATGACCCCAAACGCGTTTTCCTTCGTTGTAGCGCCACCTAGTGGCCGGCATGTCTGAATTTTTGTCATATGCGTAGTCCGGACGGACCTGGATCTAGTCATGCAATTGGCATGTCTGCACCCTTTACGGTTTGGGCTGTGCACGCAGTTTTAGGGAGGTACAAATAATAATAATAATAATAATAATAATAACTAGAACTGCAAGCAGTTTTTACCGGGGGCCAAGCCTCCGACGCAACTCGTCGTCAACCGCCGTGCCGGCCGCTCACTCCGCAGAATCCGCGGATGTAAAGTTTTTGACCGTGGGATGTTCGGTGCGGGAGTTGTATAGGTATCGCTGTTTACGGATGAATTTCGCGAAAGTGCCACAGTGGAACGATGCAGCTCAATTCACAGAACAAGTGGATGTCAAGTTTTTTAATGTGCGATGTGTGGTTGGCGAGTTATGAGCAAAAGCAGATTGTCAGCCTTGACAAAATGGCCGCCGGAGCTAATTGCACAATGTAATGTCAATGGACATGCTAACATTCCCGCCTTTTTTCTTTGACGGAAAAAAAAAAATCTAATTTTATTAAAAAGTCCCTTAAACATTAATATTTCTTGGCCACATTTTTCATATAGACTTGGGTATGCCCCTTGATGGTTTCCCGTGAGTTTTAAGAAAATTCCTCTGGCCAATTAGGAGATATAAAATTTCCTAATTTATGGCGCCCCCTTATGGCAAAATTCTCCAAATTTTTTATTGAACGCAATTAAGGGTAGCCCCAACATATATCTAAAATTTGGACTTGATCCGACTTATGATTTTGGATTTATGAATTTTTTCGTAAAACGTAGCTAATCAACAAATATTTAAAACGCTACCGTTTCGTTATCGGTGGTCGGATCAAAATGCTTTTGAAAAAATCTTTTCCGTGTGGGTCGGTAGATGTTCTGTGCAAACGTTGGTGTCAATTGTCCAAAAATTGTGGGAGGAGTAGCGAAAAGTCAGTTTTGCAGTTTTCGCGATTTTGCGAAAAATCTATAATATCGCAAATGGGCGTGGCCTATGCCAAATGATGCAGCTGACTCCAGTGCATATGTGGATATAAAGTTTTTGACTGTGGGACGTTCGGTGTGGGAGTTATGACCCCAAACGCGTTTTCCTTCGTTGTAGCGCCACCTAGTGGCCGGCATGTCTGAATTTTTGTCGTATGCGTAGTCCGGGCGGACCTGGATCTAGTCATGCAATTGGCATGTCTGCACCCTTTACGGTTTGGGCTGTGCACGCAGTTTTAGGGAGGTACAAATAATAATAATAATAATAATAATAACTAGAACTGCAAGCAGTTTTTACCGGGGGCCAAGCCTCCGACGCAACTCGTCGTCAACCGCCGCGCCGGCCGCTCACTTCACAGAATCTGTGGATGTAAAGTTTTTGACTGTGGGATGTTCGGTTGGCGAGTTATGAGCAAAAGCAGATTAAAATGGCGACCCGAGCTAATTGCACAATGTAATGTCAATGGACATGCTATCTGAGATTAGCAATTGCGCCAAATCTCTTTGACGGAAAAAAAAAATCTAATTTTATTAAAAAGTCCCTTGAACATTACTATTTCTTGGCCATATTTTTTATATCGACTCGGGTATGCCCCTTGATGGTTTCCCTGGAGTTTTAAAAAAATTCCTTGGGCCAATTAGGAGATATCAAATTTCCTCGTTTTATGGCGCCCCCTTATGGCGAAATTCTCCAATTTTTTATTGAACGCAATTAAGGGTAGCACCAACATATGTCTAAAATTTTGACTTGATCCGACTTATACTTTTGGATTTATGAATATTTACGTACAAGGAAGTAACTGTGAGCTAATTTTCAAATATTCAAAGCGCTACCGTTTCGTCATCGAAGGTCGTATCAAAATTCTTTCGAATAACTTTTTTCCGTGTGGGTCGGTAGATGTTCTGTGCAAAGTCTGGTGTCAATTGTCCAGAAATTGTGGGAGGAGTAGCGAAAAATAACTTTTTCAGTTTTCGCGATTTTGCGAAAAATCTATATATACGGAAATGGGCGTGGCCTATGCCAAAAGATGCAGCTGACTCCAGTGAATCTGTGCATATAAAGTTTTTGACTGTGGGAGTTTCGGTGTGGGAGTTATGGCCCCAAACGCGTTTTCTTTGGTGTAGCGCCACCTAGTGGCCGGCATGTCTGAATTTTTTTGTATGCTGAGAATTCACGGACCTGGATCTAGTCATGCAATTGGCATGTCTGTACCCTTTACGGTTTGGGCTGTGCACGCAGTTCTAGCGGCGACAAATAATAACTAGAACTGCAAGCAGTTGTGGACGGGGGCCAAGCCGTCCCGCGCGACTCGGGATCGGGCGTCGTCGTCCGCGGCGCCGGCCCCTCGCTTCACGGAATCTGGGGGTGTAAAGTTTTTGAATGTGGGATGTTCGGTTTGGGAGTTATAGACCGAAAGGTGTGTGTTTTGGTGACTGACACAGTTTTTGCGATGTAGCGAAATAATGTCTCAAATGGGCGTGGCCTATCCCGAAAGATGCAGCTGACTTGTGGGCATCTGTGGATATAACGTTTTTGACTGTGGGATGTTCGGTGTGGAAGTTATAGCCCCAAACGCATTATCTTTGCATTTTGTGGTTTTGGCGCCCCCCTATGGATGACATTCGCAAAACTGCGTTAGATAGAAAGATGCGGCTCAACGTACCAAACAAGTGGATGTCAAGTTTTTGAATGTGCGATGTTTGGTTGGGGAGTTATGAGCAAAATCAAATTGTCAACCTCTCCACTTGTTTGAATTTTGCCGCCAAATAGTTCGAAACAGGAAGTAAAAGTGAAAAACTAATTTGTTTAATAAGTCCGGCATACATAGGAATTTCTTGGCCAGATTTTTTGTATAGACTCAGGTATGCCCCATGATAGTCTCCCTTGAGTTTCAAGAAAATCCCTTTTGTTTGGTTTTTTTAAGGGATTTGCGCGAATGTTTGAAGCGCTACCGTTTGGTCTTCCGATGGTCGTCGAAAAATTCTTTTTTATAACTTTTGCTCGTGGGAGTCGGTAGAGCATAATGCTTTTGGTTTCGTCCAAATCGGATAAAAACTGTAGGAGGAGTGTGTTTTGGTGACTGACACAGTTTTTGCGATGTAGCAAAAAATCTATCTATACGCAAATGGGCGTGGCCTATCCCGGAAGCTGCAGCTGACTTGTGGGCATCTGTGGATATAAAGTTTTTGACTGTCGGACTTTCGGTGTGGAAGTTATAGCCCCAAACGCGTTGTCCTTTGCTGTAGCGCCACCTAGTGGTTGGCATGTCTGAATTTTTGTGTCGGCGTACCAGGCACGGACCTGGATAAGCCCGACAAGTGGCATGTCCAAACACTTTCTGGTTTGGGCTGCAGCACCACTTCTACACGACTCCAAATAATAATAATAACTAGAACTGCAAGCAGTTTTTACCGGGGGCCAAGCCTCCGACGCAACTCGTCGTCAACCGCCGCGCCGGCCGCTCACTCCGCAGAATCTGCGGATGTAAAGTTTTTGACCGTGGGATGTTCGGTGCGGGAGTTGTATAGGTATCGCTGTTTACGGATGAATTTCGCGAAAGTGCCACGGTGGAACGATGCAGCTCAATTCACAGAACAAGTGGATGTCAAGTTTTTTAATGTGCGATGTGTGGTTGGCGAGTTATGAGCAAAAGCATATTGTCAGCCTTGACAAAATGGCCGCCGGAGCTAATTGCACAATGTAATGTCAATGGACATGCTAACATTCCCGCCTTTTTTCTTTGATGGAAAAAAAAAATATCTAATTTTATTAAAAAGTCCCTTACACATTAATATTTCTTGGCCATATTTTTTATATAGACTCGTGTATGCCCCTTGATGGTTTCCCGTGAGTTTTAAGAAAATTCCTCTGGCCAATTAGGAGATATGAAATTTCCTAATTTATGGCGCCCCCTTATGGCGAAAATTTCCAAATTTTTTATTGAACGCAATTAAGGGTAGTCCCAACATATGTCTAAAATTTGGACTTGATCCGACTTATGATTTTGGATTTATGAATTTTTTCGTAAAACGTAGCTAATCAAGAAATATTTAAAACGCTACCGTTTCGTTATCCATGGTCGGATCAAAATGCTTTAGCAATTTTTTTTTCCGTGTGGGTCGGTAGATGTTCTGTGCAAACTTTGGTGTATATTGTCCAAAAATTATGGGAGGAGTAGCGAAAAATATGTTTTGCAGTTTTCGCGATTTTGCGAAAAATCTATAATATCGCAAATGGGCGTGGCCTATGCCAAATGATGCAGCTGACTCCAGTGCATATGTGGATATAAAGTTTTTGACTGTGGGACGTTCGGTGTGGGAGTTATGACCCCAAACGCGTTTTCCTTCGTTGTAGCGCCACCTAGTGGCCGGCATGTCTGAATTTTTTTGTATGCGTACACGGCCCGGACCTGGATCTAGTCATGCAATTGGCATGTCTGCGCCCTTTACGGTTTGGGCTGTGCACGCAGTTTTAGATGACTACAAATAATAATAATAACTAGAACTGCAAGCAGTTTTTACCGGGGGCCAAGCCTCCGACGCGACTCGTCGTCAACCGCCGCGCCGGCCGCTCACTTCGCAGAATCCGTGGATGTAAGGTTTTTGACCGTGGGATGTTCGGTTGGCGAGTTATGAGCAAAAGCAGATTAAAATGGCGGCCGGAGCTAATTGCACAATGTAATGTCAATGGACATGCTAGCTGAGATTAGCATCCCGCCTTTTTTCTTTGATGGAAAAAAAAAAATCTAATTTTATTAAAAAGTCCCTTACACATTAATATTTCTTGGCCATATTTTTTATATAGACTCGTGTATGCCCCTTGATGGTTTCCCGTGAGTTTTAAGAAAATTCCTCTGGCAAATTAGGAGATATAAAATGTCCTAATTTATGGCGCCCCCTTATGGCGAAAATTTCCAAATTTTTTATTGAACGCAATTAAGGGTAGCCCCAACATATGTCTAAAATTTGGACTTGATCCGACTTATGATTTTGGATTTATGAATTTTTTCGTAAAACGTAGCTAATCAACAAATATTTAAAACGCTACCGTTTCGTTATCGATGGTCGTATCAAAATGCTTTAGCATGATTTCTTTCCGTATGGGTCAGTAGAGGTTCTGTGCAAACTTTGGTGTCAATTGTCCAAAAATTGTGGGAGGAGTAGCGAAAAGTCAATTAGGAGATATAAAATTTCCTAATTTATGGCGCCCCCCTATGGCGAAATTTTCCCAATTTTTTATTGAACGCAATTAAGGGTAGCCCCAACATATGTCTAAAATTTGGACTTGATCCGATTTATGATTTTGGATTTATGAATTTCTACGTAGAACGTAGTTAATCAACAAATATTTAAAACGCTACCGTTTCGTTATCGATGGTCGGATCAAAATGCTTTAGCATGATTTCTGTCCGTGTGGGTCGGTAGATGTTCTGTGCAAACTTTGGTGTCAATTGTCCAAAAATTGTGGGAGGAGTAGCGAAAAGTCAGTTTTACAGTTTTCGCAATTTTGCGAAAAATCTATAATATCGCAAATGGGCGTGGCCTATGCCAAATGATGCAGCTGACTCCAGTGCATCTGTGGATATAAAGTTTTTGACTGTGGGATGTTCGGTGTGGGAGCTATGACGTTTTCCTTGATATAGCGCCACCTAGTGGCCGGCATGTCTGAATTTTTTTGTCTGCGTAGTCCGGACGGACCTGGATCTAGTCATGCAATTGGCATGTCTGCACCCTTTACGGTTTGGGCTGTGCACGCAGTTTTAGGGGGGTAAGTATAATAATAATCCTTACAAAAACAATAGGGTTCCCTGCCCGCAGGGCTTGGGAACCGCGTTGCTCTGCAAAACGCGGTCCCAGCTCCTGCTCGGGCTTGGCCCCCTAATAATAATAATAATCGCCACAAAAACAATAGGGTTCCCTGCCCCGCAGGGCTTGGGAACCGCGTTGCTGTGCAAAACGCGGTCCCAGCTCCTGCTCGGGCTTGGCCCCCTAATAATAATCGCCACTAAAACAATAGGGTTCCCTGCCCCGCAGGGCTTGGGAACCGCGTTGCTGTGCAAAACGCGGTCCCAGCTCCTGCTCGGGCTTGGCCCCCTAATAATAATAATCGCCACTAAAACAATAGGGTTCCCTGCCCCGCAGGGCTTGGGAACCGCGTTGCTGTGCAAAACGCGGTCCCAGCTCCTGCTCGGGCTTGGCCCCCTAATAATAATAACTAGAACTGCAAGCAGTTTTTACCGGGGGCCAAGCCTCCGACGCAACTCGTCGTCAACCGCCGCGCCGGCCGCTCACTTCACAGAACCTGTGGATGTAAAGTTTTTGACCGTGGGATGTTCGGTGCGGGAGTTGTATAGGTATCGCTGTTTATGGATGAATTTTGCAAAACTGCCACGGTGGAACGATGCAGCTCAATTCACAGAACAAGTGCATGTCAAGTTTTTTAATGTGCGATGTGTGGTTGGCGAGTTATGAGCAAAAGCAGATTGTCAGCCTTGACAAAATGGCCGCCGGAGCTAATTGCACAATGTAATGTCAATGGACATGCTAACATTCCCGCCTTTTTTCTTTGATGGAAAAAAAAAATATCTAATTTTATTAAAAAGTCCCTTAAACATTACTATTTCTTGGCCATATTTTTTATATAGACTCGGGTATGCCCCTTGATGGTTTCCCGTGAGTTTTAAGAAATTTCCTCTGGCCAATTAGGAGATATAAAATTTCCTAATTTATGGCGCCCCCTTATGGCGAAATTCTCCAAATTTTTTATCGAACGCAATTATGGGTAGCCCCAACATATGTCTAAAATTTGGACTTGATCCGACTTATGATTTTGGATTTATTAATTTTTTCGTAAAACGTAGCTAATCAACAAATATTTAAAACGCTACCGTTTCGTTATCCATGGTCGGATCACAATTCTTTCGAATGATTTCTTTCCGTGTGGGTCGGTAGATGTTCTGTGCAAAGTCTGGTGTCAATTGTCCAAAAATTGTGGGAGGTGTAACGAAAAGTCAGTTTTGCAGTTTTCGCGATTTTGCGAAAAATCTATAATATCGCAAATGGGCGTGGCCTATGCCAAATGATGCAGCTGACTCCAGTGCATATGTGGATATAAAGTTTTTGACTGTGGGACGTTCGGTGTGGGAGTTATGACCCCAAACGCGTTTTCCTTCGTTGTAGCGCCACCTAGTGGCCGGCATGTCTGAATTTTTTTGTATGCTGAGAATTCACGGATCTGGATCTAGTCATGCAATTGGCATGTCTGCACCCTTTACGGTTTGGGCTGTGCACGCAGTTTTAGGGGACGAAGTATAATAATAATAATAAAAATAATCGCCACTAAAACAATAGGGTTCCCTGCCCCGCAGGGCTTGGGAACCGCGTTGCTGTGCAAAACGCGGTCCCAGCTCCTGCTCGGGCTTGGCCCCCTAATAACTAGAACTGCAAGCAGTTTTTACCGGGGGCCAAGCCTCCGACGCAACTCGTCGTCAACCGCCGCGCCGGCCGCTCACTCCGCAGAATCTGCGGATGTAAAGTTTTTGACCGTGGGATGTTCGGTGCGGGAGTTGTATAGGTATCGCTGTTTACGGATGAATTTCGCGAAAGTGCCACGGTGGAACGATGCAGCTCAATTCACAGAACAAGTGGATGTCAAGTTTTTTAATGTGCGATGTGTGGTTGGCGAGTTATGAGCAAAAGCAGATTGTCAGCCTTGACAAAATGGCCGCCGGAGCTAATTGCACAATGTAATGTCAATGGACATGCTAACATTCCCGCCTTTTTTCTTTGACGGAAAAAAAAAAATCTCATTTTATTAAAAAGTCCCTTAAACATTACTATTTCTTGGCCATATTTTTCATATAGACTTGGGTATGCCCCTTGATGGTTTCCCGTGAGTTTTAAGAAAATTCCTCTAGCCAATTAGGAGATATAAAATTTCCTAATTTATGGCGCCCCCTTATGGCAAAATTCTCCAAATTTTTTATTGAACGCAATTAAGGGTAGTCCCAACATATGTCTAAAATTTGGACTTGATCCGACTTATGATTTTGGATTTATGAATTTTTTCGTAAAACGTAGCTAATCAAGAAATATTTAAAACGCTACCGTTTCGTTATCCATGGTCGGATCAAAATGCTTTAGCAATTTTTTTTTCCGTGTGGGTCGGTAGATGTTCTGTGCAAACTTTGGTGTCGATTGTCCAAAAATTGTGGGAGGAGTAACGAAAAGTCAGTTTTGCAGTTTTCGCGATTTTGCGAAAAATCTATAATATCGCAAATGGGCGTGGCCTATGCCAAATGATGCAGCTGACTCCAGTGAATCTGTGGATATAAAGTTTTTGACTGTGGGAGGTTCGGTGTGGGAGTTATGACCCAAAAAGCGTTTTCCTTCGTTGTAGCGCCACCTAGTGGCCGGCATGTCTGAATTTTTGTCGTATGCGTAGTCCGGACGGACCTGGATCTAGTCATGCAATTGGCATGTCTGCACCCTTTACGGTTTGGGCTGTGCACGCAGTTTTAGGGAGGTAAGTATAATAATAACTAGAACTGCAAGCAGTTTTTACCGGGGGCCAAGCCTCCGACGCAACTCGTCGTCAACCGCCGCGCCGGCCGCTCACTCCGCAGAATCTGCGGATGTAAAGTTTTTGACCGTGGGATGTTCGGTGCGGGAGTTGTATAGGTGTCGCTGTTTACGGATGAATTTCGCGAAAGTGCCACGGTGGAACGATGCAGCTCAATTCACAGAACAAGTGGATGTCAAGTTTTTTAATGTGCGATGTGTGGTTGGCGAGTTATGAGCAAAAGCAGATTGTCAGCCTTGACAAAATGGCCGCCGGAGCTAATTGCACAATGTAATGTCAATGGACATGCTAACATTCCCGCCTTTTTTCTTTGATGGAAAAAAAAAATATCTAATTTTATTAAAAAGTCCCTTACACATTAATATTTCTTGGCCATATTTTTTATATAGACTCGTGTATGCCCCTTGATGGTTTCCCGTCAGTTTTCAGAAATTTCCTCTGGCCAATTAGGAGATATGAAATTTCCTAATTTATGGCGCCCCCTTATGGCGAAAATGTCCAATTTTTTTATTGAACGCAATTAAGGGTAGTCCCAACATATGTCTAAAATTTGGACTTGATCCGACTTATGATTTTGGATTTATGAATTTTTTCGTAAAACGTAGCTAATCAAGAAATATTTAAAACGCTACCGTTTCGTTATCCATGGTCGGATCAAAATGCTTTAGCAATTTTTTTTTCCGTGTGGGTCGGTAGATGTTCTGTGCAAACTTTGGTGTCAATTGTCCAAAAATTATGGGAGGAGTAGCGAAAAATATGTTTTGCAGTTTTCGCGATTTTGCGAAAAATCTATAATATCGCAAATGGGCGTGGCCTATGCCAAATGATGCAGCTGACTCCAGTGCATCTGTGGATATAAAGTTTTTGACTGTGGGACATTCGGTGTGGGAGTTATGACCCCAAACGCGTTTTCCTTCGTTGTAGCGCCACCTAGTGGCCGGCATGTCTGAATTTTTTTGTATGCTGAGATTTCACGGACCTGGATCTAGTCATGCAATTGGCATGTCTGCACCCTTTACGGTTTGGGCTGTGCACGCAGTTCTAGCGGCGACAAATAATAATAATAACTAGAACTGCAAGCAGTTTTGACCGGGGGCCAAGCCTCCGACGCAACTCGTCGTCAACCGCCGCGCCGGCCGCTCACCCCGCAGAATCTGCGGATGTAAAGTTTTTGACCGTGGGATGTTCGGTGCGGGAGTTGTATAGGTATCGCTGTTTACGGATGAATTTCGCGAAAGTGCCACGGTGGAACGATGCAGCTCAATTCACAGAACAAGTGCATGTCAAGTTTTTTAATGTGCGATGTGTGGTTGGCGAGTTATGAGCAAAAGTAGATTGTCAGCCTTGACAAAATGGCCGCCGGAGCTAATTGCACAATGTAATGTCAATGGACATGCTAACATTCCCGCCTTTTTTCTTTGACGGAAAAAAAAAAATCTAATTTTATTAAAAAGTCCCTTAAACATTACTATTTCTTGGCCATATTTTTTCTATAGACTCGTGTATGCCCCTTGATGGTTTCCCGTGAGTTTTAAGAAATTTCCTCTGGCCAATTAGGAGATATGAAATTTCCTAATTTATGGCGCCCCCTTATGGCGAAAATGTCCAATTTTTTTATTGAACGCAATTAAGGGTAGCACCAACATATGTCTAAAATTTGGACTTGATCCGACTTATGATTTTGGATTTATGAATTTCTACGTAAAACGTAGCTAATCAACAAATATTCAAAGCGCTACCGTTTCGTTATCGATGGTCGGATCACAATTCTTTCGAATGATTTCTTTCCGTGTGGGTCGGTAGATGTTCTGTGCAAAGTCTGGTGTCAATTGTCCAGAAATTGTGGGAGGAGTAGCGAAAAATATGTTTTGCAGTTTTCGCGATTTTGCGAAAAATCTATAATATCGCAAATGGGCGTGGCCTATGCCAAATGATGCAGCTGACTCCAGTGCATCTGTGGATATAAAGTTTTTGACGGTGGGACGTTCGGTGTGGGAGTTATAGCCCCAAACGCGTTTTCTTTGGTGTAGCGCCACCTAGTGGCCGGCATGTCTGAATTTTTTTGTAGGCCGAGAGGCCGGGGGTCTGAACTAGTCATGCAAGTGGCATGTCCCAACCCTTTACGGTTTGGGCTGTGGACACAGTTTTATGCGGCGAAGTATAATAATAATAATAATCGCCACTAAAACAATAGGGTTCCCTGCCCCGCAGGGCTTGGGAACCGCGTTGCTGTGCAAAACGCGGTCCCAGCTCCTGCTCGGGCTTGGCCCCCTAATAACTAGAACTGCAAGCAGTTTTTACCGGGGGCCAAGCCTCCGACGCAACTCGTCGTCAATAGGTATCGCTGTTTATGGATGAATTTCGCGAAACTGCCACGGTGGAACGATGCAGCTCAATTCACAGAACAAGTGGATGTCAAGTTTTTTAATGTGCGATGTTTGGTTGGCGAGTTATGAGCAAAAGTAAATTGTCAGCCTTGACAAAATGGCTGCCGGAGCTAATTGCACAATGTAATGTCAATGGACATGCTAACATTCCCGCCTTTTTTCTTTGATGGAAAAAAAAAAATTCTAATTTTATTAAAAAGTCCCTTACACATTAATATTTCTTGGCCATATTTTTTATATAGACTTGGGTATGCCCCTTGATGGTTTCCCGTGAGTTTTAAGAAAATTCCTCTGGCCAATTAGGAGATATGAAATTTCCTAATTTATGGCGCCCCCTTATGGCGAAAATGTCCAATTTTTTTATTGAACGCAATTAAGGGTAGCCCCAACATATGTCTAAAATTTGGACTTGATCCGACTTATGATTTTGGATTTATGAATTTTTTCGTAAAACGTAGCTAATCAACAAATATTTAAAACGCTACCGTTTCGTTACCGATGGTCGGATCAAAATGCTTTTGAAAAAATCTTTTCCGTGTGGGTCGGTAGATGTTCTGTGCAAACGTTGGTGTCAATTGTCCAAAAATTGTGGGAGGAGTAGCGAAAAGTCAGTTTTGCAGTTTTCGCGATTTTGCGAAAAATCTATAATATCGCAAATGGGCGTGGCCTATGCCAAATGATGCAGCTGACTCCAGTGCATATGTGGATATAAAGTTTTTGACTGTGGGACGTTCGGTGTGGGAGTAATGACCCCAAACGCGTTTTCCTTCGTTGTAGCGCCACCTAGTGGCCGGCATGTCTGAATTTTTGTCGTATGCGTAGTCCGGGCGGACCTGGATCTAGTCATGCAATTGGCATGTCTGCACCCTTTACGGTTTGGGCTGTGCACGCAGTTTTAGGGAGGTACAAATAATAATAATAATAATAATAATAATAATAATAATAATCGCCACAAAAACAATAGGGTTCCCTGCCCCGCAGGGCTTGGGAACCGCGTTGCTGTGCAAAACGCGGTCCCAGCTCCTGCTCGGGCTTGGCCCCCTAATAATAACTAGAACTGCAAGCAGTTTTTACCGGGGGCCAAGCCTCCGACGCGACTCGTCGTCAAGCGCCGCGCCTGCCGCTCACTTCGCGGAATCCGTGGATGTAAAGTTTTTGACCGTGGGATGTTCGGTGCGGGAGTTGTATAGGTATCGCTGTTTACGGATGAATTTCGCGAAAGTGCCACGGTGGAACGATGCAGCTCAATTCACAGAACAAGTGGATGTCAAGTTTTTTAATGTGCGATGTGTGGTTGGCGAGTTATGAGCAAAAGCAGATTGTCAGCTTTGACAAAATGGCCGCCGGAGCTAATTGCACAATGTAATGTCAATGGACATGCTAACATTCCCGCCTTTTTTCTTTGACGGAAAAAAAAAAATCTAATTTTATTAAAAAGTCCCTTAAACATTACTATTTCTTGGCCATATTTTTCATATAGACTTGGGTATGCCCCTTGATGGTTTCCCGTGAGTTTTAAGAAAATTCGTCTGGCCAATTAGGAGATATAAAATTTCCTAATTTATGGCGCCCCCTTATGGCAAAATTCTCCAAATTTTTTATTGAACGCAATTAAGGGTAGCCCCAACATATGTCTAAAATTTGGACTTGATCCGACTTATGATTTTGGATTTATGAATTTTTTCGTAAAACGTAGCTAATCAACAAATATTTAAAATGCTACCGTTTCGTTATCGATGGTCGGATCAAAATTATTTTAAGTGATTTTTTTCCGTGTGGGTCGGTAGATGTTCTGTACAAAGTTTGGTGTCAATTGTCCAAAAAATATGGGAGGAGTAGCGAAAAATATGTTTTGCAGTTTTCGCGATTTTGCGAAAAATCTATAATATCGCAAATGGGCGTGGCCTATGCCAAATGATGCAGCTCACTCCAGTGCATATGTGGATATAAAGTTTTTGACTGTGGGACGTTCGGTGTGGGAGTTATGACCCCAAACGCGTTTTCCTTCGTTGTAGCGCCACCTAGTGGCCGGCATGTCTGAATTTTTTTGTATGCGTACACGGCCCGGACCTGGATCTAGTCATGCAATTGGCATGTCTGCGCCCTTTACGGTTTGGGCTGTGCACGCAGTTTTAGATGACTACAAATAATAATAATAATAATAATCGCCACAAAAACAATAGGGTTCCCTGCCCCGCAGGGCTTGGGAACCGCGTTGCTGTGCAAAACGCGGTCCCAGCTCCTGCTCGGGCTTGGCCCCCTAACTAGAACTGCAAGCAGTTTTTACCGGGGGCCAAGCCTCCGACGCAACTCGTCGTCAACCGCCGCGCCGGCCGCTCACTTCGCAGAATCCGTGGATGTAAAGTTTTTGACCATGGGATGTTCGGTGTGGGAGTTGTATAGGTATCGCTGTCTATGGATGAATTTCGCGAAACTGCCACGGTGGAACGATGCAGCTCAATTCACAGAACAAGTGGATGTCAAGTTTTTTAATGTGCGATGTTTGGTTGGAGAGTTATGAGCAAAAGCAGATTGTCAGCCAGATTAAAATGGCGGCCGGAGCTAATTGCACAATGTAATGTCAATGGACATGCTAGCTGAGATTAGCATCCCGCCTTTTTTCTTTGATGGAAAAAAAAAAAATCTAATTTTATTAAAAAGTCCCTTACACATTAATATTTCTTGGCCATATTTTTTATATAGACTCGTGTATGCCCCTTGATGGTTTCCCGTGAGTTTTAAGAAAATTCCTCTGGCCAATTAGGAGATATAAAATTTCCTAATTTATGGCGCCCCCTTATGGCGAAAATGTCCAATTTTTTTATTGAACGCAATTAAGGGTAGCCCCAACATATGTCTAAAATTTGGACTTGATCCGACTTATGATTTTGGATTTATGAATTTCTACGTAAAACGTAGCTAATCAACAAATATTTAAAACGCTACCGTTTCGTTATCCATGGTCGTATCAAAATCATTTTACATGATTTCTTTCCGTGTTGGTCGGTAGATGTTCTGTGCAAAGTTGGGTGTCAATTGTGCAAAAATTGTGGGAGGAGTAGCGAAAAGTCAATTAGGAGATATAAAATTTCCTAATTTATGGCGCCCCCCTATGGCGAAATTTTCCCAATTTTTTATTGAACGCAATTAAGGGTAGCCCCAACATATGTCTAAAATTTGGACTTGATCCGATTTATGATTTTGGATTTATGAATTTCTACGTAGAACGTAGTTATCAACAAATATTTAAAACGCTACCGTTTCGTTATCGATGGTCGGATCAAAATGCTTTAGCATGATTTCTTTCCGTGTGGGTCGGTAGATGTTCTGTGCAAAGTTTGGTGTCAATTGTCCAAAAATTGTGGGAGGAGTAGCGAAAAGTCAGTTTTACAGTTTTCGCGATTTTGCGAAAAATCTATAATATCGCAAATGGGCGTGGCCTATGCCAAATGATGCAGCTGACTCCAGTGCATCTGTGGATATAAAGTTTTTGACTGTGGGATGTTCGGTGTGGGAGCTATGACGTTTTCCTTGATATAGCGCCACCTAGTGGCCGGCATGTCTGAATTTTTTTGTCTGCGTAGTCCGGACGGACCTGGATCTAGTCATGCAATTGGCATGTCTGCACCCTTTACGGTTTGGGCTGTGGACACAGTTTTAGGGGGGTAAGTATAACTAGAACTGCAAGCAGTTTTTACCGGGGGCCAAGCCTCCGACGCAACTCGTCGTCAACCGCCGCGCCGGCCGCTCACTCCGCAGAATCTGCGGATGTAAAGTTTTTGACCGTGGGATGTTCGGTGCGGGAGTTGTATAGGTATCGCTGTTTACGGATGAATTTCGCGAAAGTGCCACGGTGGAACGATGCAGCTCAATTCACAGAACAAGTGGATGTCAAGTTTTTTAATGTGCGATGTGTGGTTGGCGAGTTATGAGCAAAAGCAGATTGTCAGCCTTGACAAAATGGCCGCCGGAGCTAATTGCACAATGTAATGTCAATGGACATGCTAACATTCCCGCCTTTTTTCTTTGATGGAAAAAAAAAATATCTAATTTTATTAAAAAGTCCCTTACACATTAATATTTCTTGGCCATATTTTTTATATAGACTCGTGTATGCCCCTTGATGGTTTCCCGTCAGTTTTCAGAAATTTCCTCTGGCCAATTAGGAGATATGAAATTTCCTAATTTATGGCGCCCCCTTATGGCGAAAATGTCCAATTTTTTTATTGAACGCAATTAAGGGTAGTCCCAACATATGTCTAAAATTTGAACTTGATCCGACTTATGATTTTGGATTTATGAATTTCTACGTAAAACGTAGCTAATCAACAAATATTTAAAACGCTACCGTTTCTCTATCCATGGTCGGATCAAAATGCATTAGCATGATTTCTTTCCGTGTGGGTCGGTAGATGTGCTGTGCAAACTTTGGTGTCAATTGTCCAAAAATTGTGGGAGGAGTAGCGAAAAATATGTTTTTCAGTTTTCGCGATTTTGCGAAAAATCTATAATATCGCAAATGGGCGTGGCCTATGCCAAAAGATGCAGCTGACTCCAGTGAATATGTGGATATAAAGTTTTTGACTGTGGGAGTTTCGGTGTGGGAGTTATGGCCCCAAACGCGTTTTCTTTGGTGTAGCGCCACCTAGTGGCCGGCATGTCTGAATAGTTTTGTATGCGTACACGGCCCGGACCTGGATCTAGTCATGCAATTGGCATGTCTGCACCCTTTACGGTTTGGCCTGTGGACACAGTTTTAGGTGACTACAAATAATAATCCTTACTAAAACAATAGGGTTCCCTGCCCCGCAGGGCTTGGGAACCGCGTTGCTGTGCAAAACGCGGTCCCAGCTCCTGCTCGGGCTTGGCCCCCTAATAATCCTTACAAAAACAATAGGGTTCCCTGCCCCGCAGGGCTTGGGAACCGCGTTGCTGTGCAAAACGCGGTCCCAGCTCCTGCTCGGGCTTGGCCCCCTAACTAGAACTGCAAGCAGTTTTTACCGGGGGCCAAGCCTCCGACGCAACTCGTCGTCAACCGCCGCGCCGGCCGCTCACTTCACGGAATCTGCGGATGTAAAGTTTTTGACCGTGGGATGTTCGGTGCGGGAGTTGTATAGGTATCGCTGTTTACGGATGAATTTCGCAAAAGTGCCACGGTGGAACGATGCAGCTCAATTCACAGAACAAGTGGATGTCAAGTTTTTTAATGTGCGATGTGTGGTTGGCGAGTTATGAGCAAAAGCAGATTGTCAGCCTTGACAAAATGGCCGCCGGAGCTAATTGCACAATGTAATGTCAATGGACATGCTAACATTCCCGCCTTTTTTCTTTGATGGAAAAAAAAAATATCTAATTTTATTAAAAAGTCCCTTACACATTAATATTTCTTGGCCATATTTTTTATATAGACTCGTGTATGCCCCTTGATGGTTTCCCGTGAGTTTCAAGAAATTTCCTCTGGCCAATTAGGAGATATGAAATTTCATAATTTATGGCGCCCCCTTATGGCGAAAATTTCCAAATCTTTTATTGAACGCAATTAAGGGTAGTCCCAACATATGTCTAAAATTTGAACTTGATCCGACTTATGATTTTGGATTTATGAATTTCTACGTAAAACGTAGCTAATCAAGAAATATTTAAAACGCTACCGTTTCGTTATCCATGGTCGGATCAAAATGCATTAGCATGATTTCTTTCCGTGTGGGTCGGTAGATGTGCTGTGCAAACTTTGGTGTCAATTGTCCAAAAATTATGGGAGGAGTAGCGAAAAATATGTTTTTCAGTTTTCGCGATTTTGCGAAAAATCTATAATATCGCAAATGGGCGTGGCCTATGCCAAAAGATGCAGCTGACTCCAGTGAATATGTGGATATAAAGTTTTTGACTGTGGGACGCTCGGTGTGGGAGTTATGGCCCCAAACGCGTTTTCTTTGGTGTAGCGCCACCTAGTGGCCGGCATGTCTGAATAGTTTTGTATGCGTACACGGCCCGGACCTGGATCTAGTCATGCAATTGGCATGTCTGCACCCTTTACGGTTTGGCCTGTGGACACAGTTTTAGGTGACTACAAATAATAATCCTTACTAAAACAATAGGGTTCCCTGCCCCGCAGGGCTTGGGAACCGCGTTGCTGTGCAAAACGCGGTCCCAGCTCCTGCTCGGGCTTGGCCCCCTAATAACTAGAACTGCAAGCAGTTTTTACCGGGGGCCAAGCCTCCGACGCAACTCGTCGTCAACCGCCGCGCCGGCCGCTCACTTCACGGAATCTGCGGATGTAAAGTTTTTGACCGTGGGATGTTCGGTGCGGGAGTTGTATAGGTATCGCTGTTTACGGATGAATTTCGCAAAAGTGCCACGGTGGAACGATGCAGCTCAATTCACAGAACAAGTGGATGTCAAGTTTTTTAATGTGCGATGTGTGGTTGGCGAGTTATGAGCAAAAGCAGATTGTCAGCCTTGACAAAATGGCCGCCGGAGCTAATTGCACAATGTAATGTCAATGGACATGCTAACATTCCCGCCTTTTTTCTTTGATGGAAAAAAAAAATATCTAATTTTATTAAAAAGTCCCTTACACATTAATATTTCTTGGCCATATTTTTTATATAGACTCGTGTATGCCCCTTGATGGTTTCCCGTGAGTTTCAAGAAATTTCCTCTGGCCAATTAGGAGATATGAAATTTCATAATTTATGGCGCCCCCTTATGGCGAAAATTTCCAAATCTTTTATTGAACGCAATTAAGGGTAGTCCCAACATATGTCTAAAATTTGAACTTGATCCGACTTATGATTTTGGATTTATGAATTTCTACGTAAAACGTAGCTAATCAAGAAATATTTAAAACGCTACCGTTTCGTTATCCATGGTCGGATCAAAATGCATTAGCATGATTTCTTTCCGTGTGGGTCGGTAGATGTGCTGTGCAAACTTTGGTGTCAATTGTCCAAAAATTATGGGAGGAGTAGCGAAAAATATGTTTTTCAGTTTTCGCGATTTTGCGAAAAATCTATAATATCGCAAATGGGCGTGGCCTATGCCAAAAGATGCAGCTGACTCCAGTGAATATGTGGATATAAAGTTTTTGACTGTGGGACGCTCGGTGTGGGAGTTATGGCCCCAAACGC
>NC_137221.1:4100687-4103187 GCF_949987685.1 Ammodytes marinus | reverse complement strand
ACTGTGACAAACCGGTGAAGTAGGCCTTTAAGAGCCTTTTCAGTAAGTTAAAACTCAGTCGTACACACTGCACCTTATGTAAAAAAAAAACTCTTGCAAATATTTGAACATTTGTGTTCATACTATTTGTTTTTGCTTTTGTTTTTATTTAAATGGAACTTTTAAATATTTCTGAAACAGTCTAATTTTTCCCTCTGATGATCATAAATTACATGTTACAGCAAACGAGACCATCAGTGCAAAGAATGCTATTTTTATATAGTTTTTCTTAATGCCTTTGTCATGGGTTTACGCTCACCCAGGAACAACAGCTGGCGTAGTAAAAACACTACCGCTTTTGTCCAAAGGGGGGCGCTAGTATTAACACAAACTGAAAGTTCCTTGTAGCACCTTTTAAATTATTATGTAAAAAATCTAGTGCGATCGTTTTAACTTAGGCCTACCTAGTTTCTTCTGATATAAAAGTGAACATTAATGAATTAATTAACACTATGTATATTGTGTTCTTCTGTTTCAGTGTGTAAACCGGTGAACAAGTGGATTTCAACCTGTGATATACACCAAGAAATCAAGAAAAATATCTCACCCTGACTAGCCCCCTACCGATACACGGACGTCTTCTTGGGGGGATTTTTACAGCCCTTTTCCAGCCCCTACGCCCCTCACTAATATCCTCCCCTCCTCTCTCTCTCCTTTCACACTATTTCTACACTTTCTTCTCCTTTTTGGGACGGACATTACAGACCGAAAAATCTTGTGCCAAACTGACTGTGTTTAAAGCAAAACAAAAAACAATATCCTATGGAACTAACCATCACCAAACCATCATCACAAGAATTTAATTTTTTTATTTAGCCGTTTATTTTAGGGCTTCATACCCTCCCGTTCACCCTTACAGACACATTACACCATCATACAACGTCTCCTTCAAATCATATGTTACTTTCTACACACACATTCACTGCTAACACCTATTAAAGAGCTATTTTTACTCAACAGAATAGCTTTTAAAACATATATAGAAATATCCTCTGTCTTCAGTTCTTGCATTGGCATACAGCTGCTGCTTTCAATACTGATAATTTTTTCCCCACAGCAGGACAATAGATCAGAAATGCTTTATTGCTTCAAAGTGCTTTTCTTAACACATATATAGACAGTTTCTTATTGTAGTGTAGTGTGCGTGTGATAGAAAAGTCGCGCGGTATAAGCCCAACGTACGTGTGAAAATTTTGAACACTTTCGGCATGTACGGTACATCGTTTTTGATTGAGTTGACAAGCTGTTTCTAGGATAGCATAGGATAGATATAATAATAATAATAATAATAATAATAATAATAATAATAATAATAATAATAATAATAATAATAATAATAATAAATTCAGTTCACATAGCGCTTTTCAAAAAAAACTCAAAAACTCAAAACATACAGACATTTATGCACACATTTCATTTGAATATATTGGCAAAAACACCACTGAAATCACCACACCCACTGCTATTGCTACTACTGCTGCTATCTTAAAGGCTCGGGAGATATACACACACATATATACAGTCCCAGTCCTCGCTGTTTGAAAAAAACTGTTGAAACGTTGTCTATTTCCTTTACTTCCACTTTGCTTATGTGGGAAAAAAATTTCTTGTTATTTTGCCTATTCTGAAATCACACTTTATTTAGACCCATCCCTAGTCCCATGCAACAAAAAAAATTGCATTATTCCTTTAATTATTACTCTAAACATGCAATTTAAAACCTCTCACTGTATTATTGGTAGTGGTAGAAATTAGATCAAGTTTGTAAAAAAAAATAATACTACTAAAGCCATACTAAACACCAGCCATAGAAATATACCTTTTACATATATACGGAAACACCTCCTTACAATGTTTAAGACATTTTCACATACAAAGATGATTTTCTAAACACGTCTCACACACACACACACACACACACACACACACACACACACACACACACACACACACACACACATTCAGGGAACCTTTACGATTCTATTTATTCTGATCATTTACTAGCATGAGAACTAGCATGTTCGCTAAAACGCTTAGACAATGCATTTGGTTCGTCCAATTCCATTGTGATGTTCAAATATAACTAACTAACTCAATCTATCAGCTCTTGTGAAATCAAAACCGTTCTACCGGTCGCTAACTCGATCGCGCTTAAAGTCCGAAATTTAACGACGTTTAAACTGTGGCATTGAACGCATCGTAGAAAGTGTTTTGAAATTTGAACATTTGAACCATTTTCCCACTGTGTTGACTTATGAATCCGGATATTTTCATGTCTGCTCAGTGGGCTTTGCCGCGCTGCCCTGCCAGGACCGGGCCCAAGCCGTCGTTCGTGCTCTTCTGTTGGGCCAAGCTAAACTCAGAGCAAAGACACTCGCACAAGGGGAGCGAGCGTACATAGAGTATAAGAGATTTCACTTTAAAAAAAAAATATTTAAATCGTTTTTTTTAGCTGTAATTT
>NC_137221.1:4096979-4097987 GCF_949987685.1 Ammodytes marinus | reverse complement strand
GTGTGTGTGCAAAAGCCTTATCTGAGTGGACGGTAACCAGCCCAACAATGTGTATTCTATGCTAAAGGTGTAGTCAGTGATTCTGGAGAACACTCGTTGTCAAAATCACTCTTTCGGGGCAAAATCAGTGAATATCTCCTCATGATCTGCTACCTGTCTGTACTGTGTGTGGGCTGAAAACAAGCCTGGTGTTAAAGGTGAAGTAAGCGGTTTATTTATGTTAATATAAGTGTTAAATCGCTCTTTATTCATACAGTGATCACTTACACTTACATAATGTGCGCGTTTCATAAAGCCGATCTCTCAGTCAGCTGCTCTGCATGTAATCGGCAAATAAAATTTTTGGGGGATCCCGAAATTTATATCCAATCACAAGAGAGAACGCTACAAACCGACACCCGTCTCACTCCATGGTCTCACTGCCGGTGCACGCGCAGAGCGACAGATGGGTGAATGTTTATGCGCCTACAATGGCGGAGCAGGTAAAAATCCTTCCCAATGTCTGTTTTGATGGTTTTTATCATGTTTTATCACACTTATGGATCTGAGATGATGCTAGATAACTCGCTGCTTGAAGACCGCAGTGCATTAATGTGGTGACGTAGGGACGAGCGAGGGGACTGCTAACTGCAGTAACTGACAGGAAGTTAGCTAAAGGAACCATTCCGCTTACAGCACCTTTAATTAATTTAATTTAATTTAATTTTATTAGGATAACCCCTTGAGATGAAACCATCTCGTTTTCAAGAGGGTCCTTACAAACAAAAAATACAGTAAAACATATTCTTAACATACAAAAATGAAAATATATATAATACAAATAACATACCACACACACACACACACACACACACACACACACACACACACACACACACACACACACAAACACACATGCATATTAAGTGCTTGACATCAATCTTGCATAGTACTTTTCCAAGAAAAAAAAATATATAAAATACATGTTCCAATCAGATGGAGCTTTGAACATAAATGCTTTCTTAGCTA
>NC_137221.1:4079479-4084479 GCF_949987685.1 Ammodytes marinus | reverse complement strand
CAAAAGTGAGTACACCCCTAACATTTCTTCAAATATTTCATTATATCTTTCCATGCGACAACACTGAATAAATGACACTTTGATACAATGTCAAGTAGTCAGTGTACAGCTTGTATAACAGTGTAAATTTACTGTCCCCTCAAAATAACTCGACACACAGCCATTAATGTCTAAACTGTTGGCAACAAAAGTGAGTACACCCCTAAGAAAACATTTCCAAATTGGGCCCAAAGTGTCAATATTTTGTTTTGCCAACATTATTTTCTAGCACTGCCTTAACCCTCTTGGGCATGTAGTTCACTAGAGCTTCACAGGTTGCAACTGGAACCCTCTTCTACCCATTCATGACGACATCAAGGAGCTGGTGGATATTAGAGTCCTTGCGCTCCTCCACCTTCTGTTTGAGGATGCCCCAAAGATGCTCAATAGGGTTTAAGACTGGAGACATGCTTGGCCAGTCCATAACCTTTACCCTCAGCTTCTTTAGCAAGCCAGTGGTCGTTCGGAGGGGTGTTTGGGGTCGTTATCATGTTGCAGTACTGCCCTGCGGCCCAGTTTATGAAGGGAGGGGATCATGCTCTGCTTCAGTATGTCACAGTACATGTTAGAATTCAATGAACTGTAGATCCCCAGTGCTGGCAGCACTCATGCAGCCCCAGACCATGACACTCCAACCACCATGCTTGACTCTAGGCAAGACACACTTGTCTTTGTACTCCTCACCTGGTTGCCGCTCCACACTCTTAACACCATCTGAACCAAATAAATGTATTTTGGTCTCATCAGACCACAGGACATGGTTGCAGTGATCCATGTCCGTAGTCTGTTTGTCTTCAGCAAACTTTTTGTGGGGTTTCTTTTGCATCATCTTTAGAATAGGCTTCTTTCTGGGATGACAGCCATGCAGACCAGTATGATGTTCTAATGATGCAGAGTGCGGCGTATGGTCTGAGCACTGACATGTTGACCCCCCACCCCTTCAAGCCCTTCAGCTATGCTGGCAGCACTCATACGTCTATTTTCCAAAGCCAACCTCTGTGTACGACGCTGACCACGTGCACTCAACCTTCGTAAACTGGGCCGCAGGGTGGTATTGCAACATGATAACGACCCCAAACACACCTCCAAGACGACCAGTGGCTTGCTAAAAAAGCTGAGGGTAAAGGTTATGGCCTGGCCAAGCATGTCTCCAGACCTAAACCCTATTGAGCATCTTTGGGGCATCCTCAAACAGAAGGTGGAGGAGCGCAAGGTCTTTAATATCCACCAGCTCTGTGATGCTGTCATAAATGGGTGGAAGAGGGTTCCAGTTGCAACCTGTGAAGCTCTAGTGAACTACATGCCCAAGAGGGTTAAGGCAGTGCTGGAAAATAATGGTGGCCACACAAAATATTTACACTTTGGGCCCAATTTGTAAATTTTTTCTAAGGGGTGTACTCACTTTTGTTGCCAGCAGTTTAGACATTAATGGCTGTGTGTCGAGTTATTTTGAGGGGACAGTAAATTTACACTGTTATACAAGCTGTACACTGACTACTTTACATTGTATCAAAGTGTCATTTCTTCAGTGTTGTCCCATGGAAAGATATAAAGAAAAATGTGAAGAAATGTGAGGGGTGTACTCACTTTTGTGAGATACTGTATATGAGACCCTTTCTAAGGGAAAAAAAATAATTCAAAACTTTTTTTCAGCTATTATGCACTAAATTAAATGTACTTATGGATATTATAATTACTGTCTACAAAATCTGCTAGGAAATAAAACCCAAAATTCTACACACTGCAGCTTTAAGCACGGAACGAATCAACTCTGCCAATAGTACGAGTGTACCCTAAGATTGGGACAGAGACATTAAAGAGATCCTATTATACTACTTTTCTGGTCTTCATTTCTTGTTAAAAACTGCTATAGAGCAACCTGACACGAATCACATCACAAAAAACTATGTAGATTTTCAGGACACTCTTCCTCTTACCCTAGCGAGCACAGCAGTCTCTCTCTACACACTGCTTTGAGCTTCTCCGCCCCCCCCACCCCCCCCCCCCCCCCCCTGCTGCAAACCCCACTCCGTTGTGATTGGTTACCTTCCTTCCAGCAGCGGGAGATTTTCAGGAAGGTGGGGGCATGCAGCCGGAGCTTGCCTGAGCAGCATTACCATACATGGAAACATGACAGAAACGACCCGGAAATTTGAACAAGTTCGGCTCGACCGGCTGCCATAGTGTTTAGTGCTCTGCACAGCCACCCCAGACGGTCAGCAGGGAATACGTCGAAATGCATGTAATTATTTGATACACTAGTATGGTTAAACATGACTATAAATCATTATAACAACGTTTATAGGTCATACAAGTCGAAAAGTATCATAGGTCCTCTTTAAAGGGACACTGTGTAATATGACATCATCAAGAAAGTTCTAGAAAGTTTTAGAAAGTTCTAGAATGCAACGCTCCCTGGGTAACCCCAACCCTTTTGAATAATAACAGAAGCTACAGTGGCCTTCAAGGACAAGAACAATTCTAAATTCTAAACAATGCACCTGATGACATTCCAAAAACATGGACGCCTCTATAAGACTTGCCTGCTTAATGTACAAAACGTAATATTAATATTTGTAATTCTCCGCTCAGGAGGATCATTCAGATTATTGGCAGAGGTGATTTTACACCAATGAGGACATATTTATGAATGAGGATATTGATTTTAGCTAATACATTACTTAAAATGTTACACAGTGTCCCTTTAATTTTTCATTGTGCCTACTTGAGAGTCTTATTCTTGTTAAATAAGTAATAAGGGTATGATTGGAAGACATTCATAAGGAAGAGAGATGGTATATGTGTGTATGTTTTTTTCTATATTTATTCAACTGCTAGTCACTGACAGGAAGTTAGCTGAAAGGACCTTATCACTTACTGAACCTTTAATTTTTCATACATGGCTAGGTCCAACTTGAGAGTCTTATTATTGTTATTATATAAGTAGTAAGGTTAAGATTGGAAGAAAGCCATAAGGAGGAGAGATGGAGAGAGAGATGGAGAGAGAGAGAGAGGGAGAGAGATGGGGAGAGAGAGAGATGGAGAGAGAGAGAGATGGAGAAACGGAGAGAGAGGGAGAGAGAGAGAGGGATGGAGATAGATGGAGAGAGAGAGAGATGGAGAGAGAGAGAGAAAGATGGAGAGAGGGAGAGAGATAGAGAGAGATGGAGAGAGATGGAGAGATGGAGAGAGACGGAGAGAGAGAGATGGAGAGATGGAGAGATGGCAGGCAGAGAGCTGGTAGAGGAGTATTGGCAGGCAGGCGAGATACTGCAGCAGTGTCAAAGTTAATCGATTCACGGCGCGTTAACATATGCCATTTGGTGGAGGCACTACAATGTCAGGAGGACGAGTGTGTGTGTGTGTGTGTGTGTGTGTGTGTGTGTGTGTGTGTGTGTGTGTGTGTGTGTGTGTGTGCCCGTCTAGGGAGAGAGAGTGAAAGAAAAATGGGAAGGACAAGAAAATAAACTACACCACACCAAGATCCAATTCACACAAGAAAAGTATATCTTAAAGGTGCAGTCAGTCAGTGCGTTTACATGCAGACTCATAATCGGGTAACTAAACGAATAAGACTTCAACAGGACTTGTAAAATACATTTTTTTTAACCTTTATTTATACAGGTAAATCCCATTGAGACCGAAGACTCTTTTACAAGGGAGACCTGTTTTCCTTTCCCACGTTACCATTCACACACACATTCATACACCGATAGCAGTCTAACTATCGACATTCACACGAGGCAAGGTGGGTGAAGTGTCTTGCCCAAGGACACAACAACCATGACACAGGTGGCAGGGCGGGGATCGAACCTCCAACCCTTTGATCATCAGCCGACCTGCTCTACCACCTGAGACACAGTCGCCATTTATCCGATCTACTTCGCACACAAATCGGCACAATAACGGACAAGAGAAGTCGGATAAGAACACCTAGATAACTCGTTCATAGTCGGCATTCTCTCTGCATGTATACAGGGATCGGACATCGCATATCGGACTTCTCGTTCTGCGCTTGCTCGAGAATCCCTGCGGGGGATTTCACAAGGAAGTGGAAGGAGACGACGTAAAAAAAATAGTAGTGTTGTTGCCGGAAAAGGAACCCTACGCTGTGTATTAACACACAGTACAGACAGGTAGTGGATCATGAGGAGATATTCACTGATTTTGACAACAAGCGTTCTCCAGAATCACTGACTGCACCTTTAAATTCAACCTTGTTTTGACAAAGAGATGGATAACTAGATTGAAGCCGAATTGATTGGTTTTGATTGGTGTGTGTGCGTGCGTGTGTGCGTGTGTGTGTGCGTGTGCGTGTGCGTGTGCGTGTGTGTGTGTGTGCGTGTGTGTGTGTCACTGTAACCTGATTGGTTTTTAGAATGGCCGATCACGCCTCCATTAGACGAACGTGCTCAGAACTCATTTTTCATGATCACAATTTTTTGGCTCAAGATTATAATGATAATTTGATCAAAAGTTTTCTCCGTAGTTTGTTCGATGTGGGGGCGACTGTGGCTCAGTTGGTAGAGCGGGTCGGCCGATGATCGAAGGGTTGGAGGTTCGATCCCCGCCCTGCCACATGTGTCATGGTTTGTTGTGTCCTTGGGCAAGACACTTCACCCACCTTGCCTCGTGTGAATGTCGATAGTTAGCCTGCTGCTATCGGTGTGTGAATGTGTGTGTGAATGGTAACGTGGGAAAAGGAAAACAGGTCTCCCTTGCAAAAGAGTCTTCGGTCTCAATGGGATTTACCTGTAGAAATGAAAAAAGATAAATGGCAGCCAGACCAGACCCTGTAGAGTGTGTGTGTGTGTGTGTGTGTGTGTGTGTGTGTGTGTGTAAAAAGCAAAAGGACATTTGGCAGCAGGTAGTGAAGTAACCGTGGGGCCGGCCTGTCTGTGTGAGTCTACAGCAGCAGATTAATGTGTGCTGTGGTAGGGTGTGTGTGTTTTTTTTTAGAG
>NC_137221.1:4064479-4074479 GCF_949987685.1 Ammodytes marinus | reverse complement strand
CTTGATTTTATGTGTTTCTTGAAATTCAAGTCGGAGTCTACGACAACACCAAGATTTCTGGCTTGGGGTGTAGTTTCTAACATAACGGATGTAAGCTGTGCGCTGACTTTTAATTGTTCATCTTTGGCACCAAAGACAATTACTTCAGTTTTATCGTTAGATAGATAGATAGATAGATAGATAGATAGATAGATAGATAGATAGATAGATAGATAGATAGATAGATAGATAGATAGATAGATAGATAGATAGATAGATAGATAGATAGATAGATAGATAAATAGATGATAGATGGATGGATGGATGGATGGAGAGAGAGAGCGAGAGAGAGAGAGAGGGTCATGCCTTACTGCCACTAGAATAACAACATAATCCCTTTCACAGATGTTGACATTTGTGTCAACTCAAGTGAACAATTGCTTTGACATTTAAAATACATATACTGTACAAATCCTGTGTGCTACAGTGAACACACACACACACACACGCACGCACGCACGCACGCACACACACACACACACACACACACACACACACACACACTCTCTCTCTCAAACACACACACACACACTCTCTCACACACACACACACACACACACACACTCTCTCTCTCAAACACACAAACACACACTCTCTCTCTCACACTCTCTCTCTCTCACACACACACACACACACACACACTCTCTCTCACTCTCTCTCTCTCACACACACACACACACACACACACACACACACACACACACACACACACACTCTCTCTCTCTCTCTCTCTCTCTCTCTCTCTCTCTCAAACACACACACACACACACACACACACACACACACACACACACACACACACACACACTCTCTCTCACTCTCTCTCTCTCACACACACACACACACACACACACACACACACACACACACACACACACACACACTCTCTCTCTCTCTCTCTCTCTCTCTCTCTCTCTCTCAAACACACACACACACACACACACACACACACACACACACACACACACACACACACACACACACACACACACTCTCTCTCTCTCTCTCTCTCTCTCTCTCTCTCTCTCTCTCAAACACACACACACACACACACACACACACACACACACACACACACACACACACACACACACACACACACACACACACACACAACCATCATTGCACATAACATAGTAATACACATCCTGTATGTAGAAATGCATGGCTCAGTTTGTGAATGGAACAACAATGGCGGAGCAGCTGTGCAGCGTCATTTCATTCATAAGAAAAAATAGTTCCGGAATACATTGTTGGTTGTAACTACGGGTGACTGCGGAATTTACATAGTCCGATCTGATTGGTCGGATTTTCCCTATAGTTTGTTGACTTATTGTCGAATAATTTTTTTTCCCTTGCTCATTGATCCATATTTTTTTTATTAGCTTCCATTTTTCACAAGGAGAGGGATAGAGAGAGAGAAAAAAAGAGAGGGATAGAGAGAGAGAGGGAGGTAGAGAGATGGAGGGGGAGAGAAATAAAGAGCGAAAGAGGGAGAGAGAAAGAGGGAGAGAGAGAGAGAGATGGAGAGAGAGAGGGAGAGAGAGAGAGAAAGAGATAGCAATATAGACCAGGCTTCATATTAATGTGCCGCATAATCTCTCTGCTATCATCATCGTCATTACAGAAGCTACGGTGGCCTTCAAGGACAAGAAGCTATAGTTACTAAAGATGGCATCATCCACCACTGCCTCAAGTCTTTCCACAATATCAAGTGATGAGGTGAAGATGTATTTAGTTATTTATTCTATAGTACTTCTTCTTCTTGGTCTTCCAACAGGTGCATTTCCCCCAGGACGCCCACTATATATAAAAAAAGCGCATAAGGCCGTTAAGTTTGTCCATTCTGTGCTACTGTAGAAACATGGCGGTTCTGCTCCTATGTAGATAGGCAAAGGTAATAAAAAAATAATAATAATTACAACTATATTTTCAAGCGAGTATACGCTAATAGAAACATACTACTGAATATTATATTACATTTCTACCGAATTTGTTCTGGAAAAGACCAATTCCCTTTTACACTCTGCACATTTAAACCCTTTGTTAAACCTGCAGTGTGTGGAATTTTGGGTTTTATTTCCTAGCAGATTTTGTAGAAAGTAATTATAATATCCATAAGTACATTTAATTTAGTGCATAATAGCTAAAAAAAAAATTTGAATAATTTTTTTTTCCCTTAGAAAGGGTCTCATATATGTCCATATTTCTGCATATTTTGGACCAAGGCCTAGTGCCGCCATCTTGAAAGTGTCATAGTTGGAATGTCATCAGGTGCATTGTTTAAAATTTAGAATTGTTCTTGTCCTTGAAGGCCACTGTAGCTTCTGTTATTATTCGAAAGGGGTGGGGTTACCCAGGGAGCGTTGCATTCTGGAACTTTGTAGAACTTTCTTGATGATGTCATATTACACACTGCACCTTTAAGACAGGGACGATATGTTGAACAAGGAGGTGGTTTTTGATTATATACGGCTCCGGAAAAAAATTAAGAGACCAGTGTGGATTTTTCTTCAATCTTCATCTCTGCATTACTTATTGAAAATGCTCTTTAATGACAACAAAATGTATTGGGAATTAGGTAGAAATGTTGTCAGTGGTTTATATTATAAAACCAAAATGTTCATTCTACTCAAACATATGCCTATAAATAGTCAAACGAGAGACACTGAACATTTGGAGTGGTCTCTTTATGTTTTCCAGAGCTGTGTATTTGTCTGCTAGCTCAAATGGTGGTTCTTCTGTATACGGGAAGAGCAAAAATAAAATGTACTATTCTCAAAGTGTCACTACACACACACACACACACACACACACACACACACACACACACACACACACACACATAGTATCCTTTGTAAGCTCATGTCACCGCTCTCGAAAAAACACAAGAATTGTGTCACATTTTGTTCCTGAGATTCATTATGTGAGTGTGTGAGGCGCAGGTGTTCACTACAGGTGTTACATCACACAATGGTGTTGGTTGACGCGACACTACATGACACTACACGTCCCTCTATCTGTCTGTCTGTCTGTCTGTCTGTCTATATATCTATCTATCTGTCTGTCTGTCTGTCTGTCTGTCTGTCTGTCTGTCTGTCTGTCTGTCTATATATCTATCTATCTGTCTGTCTGTCTGTCTGTCTGTCTGTCTGTCTGTCTATATATCTATCTGTCTGTCTGTCTGTCTGTCTGTCTGTCTGTCTGTCTGTCTGTCTGTCTGTCTGTCTGTCTATCTATCTATCTATCTATCTATCTATCTATCTATCTATCTATCTATCTGTCTATCTGTCTATTTGTCTGTCTGTCTGTCTGTCTGTCTGTCTGTCTGTCTTTCTGTCTGTCTGTCTGTCTGTCTGTCTGTCTGTCTGTCTGTCTGTCTGTCTGTCTATGCCATCTATAAAAAAACAATAAAAACACCCACAAAGAAATCTGAAAAAATGGGATATAGTAAGGGGGGAAAAAAGAAAATTACAATTAGAAAACCAGATCAATAATAAAAAATAAATAAAAGACAAAACAAAATAAACTTACTTGTATATATTTACTCCTCTATAATTATAATAACTTATAATTCCAACTACCTTTGAACACAACGTTTGCTGTGTTTGCGTCAGCCGGCTGCACACGCTATCAGTTTACATGTCCAGCTATAAATATAAAGCTGGCACTGGAACGCATCCCGGATTCACTAGTGAAGCAACAGGGTTTAGCAGACGGACAACAGACACACACACACACACAGACACACAGAGAGACACACAGAGAGACACAGGCATACACACACACACACACACAGACACACACACAGACACACACACACACACAGAGACAGACACACAGGCATACACAGACATACACTCACACACACAGACAGACAGAGACAGACAGAGAAACACAGACACACACACACACACACACACACACACACACACACACACACACACACACACACACACACACACACACACACACACACACACACACACAGAGATACACAGAGAGAGACACACACACACACACACACACACACACACACAGACGATTTGATCCACCTTCGGACCAAACTAACAACTTCCTCCGAGTGATTTCAGCTGCTACAGACACTGTCCACAAACACTGAAGGTGAGTTGACACGACGTAAAGTTAAAGGTGCTCCGAGGAACTTTCAGTTTGTGTTCATTCTAGTTACCCCAGTTAAGACAAAAGCGGTAGTGTGTTTTTTTACTACGCCAGCTGTTGTTCCTGGGTGAGCGTATACCCATGACAAAAGGCCTTAAAGAGCAAATATTAAGCTATTTTTGTTGTTCAACCTTGCATTGCAGTTTAGCCTCTCTGCGAAAAACACAACTCTCTTTAAGACCCCTCTAACTGCCACCCCAGACAGCAAGCCGGGAATACGTCTAAATGCATGTACGTCATTATCTGACACTTGAACCTGCAGTGTGTATAATTTTGGGTTTTATTTCCTAGCAGATTTTATAGAAAGTAATTATAATATCCATAAGTACATTTAATTTAGTGCATAATAGCTGAAATTATTTTTTTTAATTATTTTTTTCCCCTTAGAAAGGGTCTCATATATGTCCATATTTCTGCATATTTTGGACCAAGGCCTAGTGCCGCCATCTTGAAAGTGTCATAGTTGGAATGTCATCAGGTGCATTGTTTAAAATTTAGAATTGTTCTTGTCCTTGAAGGCCACTGTAGCTTCTGTTATTATTCTAAAGGGTTGGGGTTACCCAGGGAGCGTTGCATTCTAGAACTTTGTAGAACTTTCTTGATGATGTCATATTACACACTGCACCTTTAAGTATCTTTAGCATGACTACAAAACATTATAACAACATGTATGGGTCAGAAAAGACGAAAATCATAAATGATCATCAGAGGAAAAATTTGACTGTTTCAGAAATATTTAAAAGTTCCTCGTAGCAGCTTTAATCCCTCATCAAAGTCAGTGGAGGAGGAGGGAGAGGGTGAGAAACGACTGACTGTGTACTTTCTGTCTGTCTGATACACTCACAGACAAAATGGCGTCCAGATCAGAGGAGGATTTCTGCTGTCCGGTGTGTCACGAGGTCTTTAGGGATCCCGTTCTTCTCACGTGCGGCCACAGCTTCTGCAGTGACTGTCTGCAGAGCTGGTGGAAAGCCAAACCGACCCACGAGTGTCCATTCTGTAACAGAAAAAGCTCGAGGTCGGATCCCCCAAGTAATCTAGTCCTAAAGAACCTGTGCGAGTCCTTCGTACAGGAGAGAGACGAGAGAGCTTTAAAATCAGAGGCTCTCTGTAAAATCCACTCCGAGAAACTCAAACTCTTCTGTCTGGACCATCAGTTGCCCGTGTGTGTCGTGTGCAGAGATTCGGAGAAACACGGCGGCCACAGATTCAGACCCGTGGACGAAGCCGCGCCGCAGCACAAGAAGAAACTCGAGGAAACCCTGGAGCCTCTGAAGGAGAAGTTGAAGAATCTCGAACGAGTTAAAGGGAAGATCGAACAAACGGCACAGCACGTGAAATTCCAGGCTAAACGCACGGAGAGGCAGATCAAGGAACAGTTCAAGAAGCTTCACAAGTTTCTACAGTATGAGGAAAAAGCCAGGTTGACCGCCCTGACGTCGGACGAGATTCACAAAACGCTGATGTTTAAGCGGAAGATGAATGCTCTAAATAAAGAGATGGCCGCTCTGGCAGACACAGTCAGAGCCACAGAGGAGCAGATGAAAACCGAAGACGTCTCGTTCTTAATCAACTACAAGGCCGCGGTGGAAAGAGTCCAACAAAACAGCCCCGCCTCGGTCCAGCCAAAGCAACCCTCTACGATAGATGATCCACCGCTGCTCTCGGGAGCTCTGATAGACGAGGCCAAACATCTGGGCAACCTGGCCTTCAACATTTGGAACAAGATGAAGGTCATGGTCTCCTACACTCCTCTGGTTCTGGACCCGAACACGGCCCACCCTAGATTAACCCTGCATGGAGATCTGACCAGCTTGAGTCTAGCGGAGGAACAAACACTGCTGCCCGATAATCCCGAGAGGTTCTGTCGCTACGGCTCCGTCCTGAGCTCCGAGGGCTTCGACTCAGGCACTCACAGCTGGGACGTCCAGGTGGGAGACAATACCAACTGGGTGCTGGGTGTGTCAACGGGGCCTGTCCAGCGGAAGGAGGACATACTGTATGGACTGTGGGGGATATGGTTCTTCAAAGGACAGTTCTACACACGCTCGCCGCCGGTTTCCCCGACACAACTCCGAGTAGCGCTGAAGAAAAAGGTCCAGAAGATCAGAGTGAATTTAGACTGGTACGCAGGCACACTGTCTTTCTACGATATTGATACGAACACACACATACACACCGTCAAAAACACTTTCACTGAGAGGTTGTTTCCTCACCTGAGCACCTGGGGAGATGAGATCCCTCTGAAGATATTACCAGTGAAGGTGTGTGTGACAGTGGAAAGGGTCTGCCAGAAATAGTCTTATCTGATAAAGAAAAATCTAATAGTAGCACCAAAAACACAGCTTTCATGCAATTACAACTCCTTACTTATTAAAACATACGTACTAGAGCTTTATTTATCTCATGTGTTGAAATCACTGCAGAAACATAGCTTTCTTTTTTTTTTTTTTTTTTTTTTTTTTGGCATTTTTATGCTTTATTGATAGTGTAGAGACAGAGTTGAAATGGGGCAGAGAGGGGAGTGACATGCAGAGAACGACAACGGGCTGGAATCGAACCCGGGTCCGCTGCTGGCCCATGGGGGGGAGGGACGCCCTACCAACTGAGCTAAGGGCGCCCCCAGAAACATAGCTTTCTTATTAATACTGTCAAAATTAAAGTATGCATGGTCGTCACAACATCAAGTCAACGTTTTTTATTGTCAGTTCTGATATATGCAAGACAGACATCAGAATCGAAATTTATAATAAGATAAACATAAACAATATTTACTTTAGATCAATTCTAAATGGGGCGACTGTGGCTCAGTTGGTAGAGCGGGTCAGCCGATGATCAAAGGGTTGGAGGTTCGATCCCCGCCCTGCCACCTGTGTTATAGTTGTTGTGTCCTTGGGCAAGACACTTCACCCACCTTGCCTCGTGTGAATGTCGATAGTTAGCCTGCTATCGGTGTATGAATGTGTGTGTGAATGGTAACGTGGGAAAGGAAAACAGGTCTCCCTTGTAAAAGAGTCTTCGGTCTCAATGGGATTTACCTGTAGAAATAAAGGTTATAAAAAATAAATAAAAAAATTCTAAGTAGTGCAATATATATATATATATATATAGTGCATTATAAAACAGCATATCGAGGGCTTGGAGCGAAAGGGGCGTAAGTGACATGTTTTGCGAAAATGACTTTTATATCATTTTAAAGGTCTTGATAAGTTCTATCAAACGGTAAGAGAATAGCGTCACTAAACATTTTACTTTTTGAAATAAAGGCTGAAAACATAAAGGCGTAAGTGAAAACCTTCAGTTGAGCTTGGAGCATAAAAGGCGTAAATTCATCATAAATAGGATAAAAGAGCTGACAATATGGAGGGATCGCAGAAAAGACCAACATTTATACTACAGAAAAAGTGTTTTTGAATATGTCTGGAGAACCTGATATACCCACATATGATGGAGAAAATATGGAAACTAAAATAAACACTTTATTTATTTTTTTATTTTAATAAAATAAAATAAAATATATTTTTTTAAATTTACAAATAAAAAATAAGAATTCCTTGAAGCCTAATCTCTATTAAAGGAATACTTCACCCATACGGAACCAGCGTTCTATCATTATAAAATCACTATTATAATATAATGAATGAGGTTTTTCTTCCCTCAGTCTTCCCTCAGTCTTCCCTTGGCCCAGCTGTCCTGTTAATCCTAACCCTTACTGTGATGTCACAGTAAGGAAAATGTAGGGTTAGACAGTGAGACCATAAAACACTCTTTCTGCCTTTTCTCAGGCTAGGATGCCTGAGAATTTTTTTTGCACATTTATACTACATAGGATCTCCGAGTTCAAAACACCTTCATATTCCCACCGGTGAAGTCGGTCTTTAAAGTAGAGATTGCTTCCATTTGCTGTTTTTTATTAAATATTTACGATCAATAAAAAGTTTGTTTTTGCATCTCCTGTAATATTCTGGAAATGTCACTTACGCCCTTTTCGCTCCAAGCCCTCGATATATGAAATAGAATAGAAAGTAAAAAGTAGATAAGTTAAATTGAAATGTGCAATGTAGTGAAACAATATGCGCTTATGTAGTCAACTTGTGTTAATACAGACCTAGTTTATTTATGTATTTATATAATTGTTTATGTGGGTGTTTTCTTGGCAATAGTTTTGTTTTTTATGGGAAGGAATTGATACACTATTGAGTAGTGGCTGATACTGTGTTATGTTTTGATTAATTTTTTTTAACATACTCTGCAAAGTAGAGAATGTTCTGTTTGTGATTGATTGATTGATTGACTCAAATTTATTTCAGACATATGAAACTTACAAAACAAAATGAAAAGCATGAAAATACAAAAAAATATGTTTAAATTAATTTAAAAAAAAATATTGAATTGATATGCCTGAAAAGGAGCAGGGAGATGTATACACTTATTTAATCCTACCCCTTTTCCACAGCTCAATAATTAAATTATTATTACTATTATTATTATTATTATTATTATTATTATTATTATTATTATTATTATTATTATTATTATTATTATTATTATTATTATTATTATTATTATTATTATTATTATTATTATTATTATTATTATTATTATTATATTATTATTATTATTATCATCATTATTATTATTATTATTATTATTATTATTATTATTATTATTATTATTATTATTATTATTATTATTATTATTAATATTATTATTATTATTATTATTAGCCTCCTGTGTTCCTGATAATCTGCAATGCAATCTATACAATTTGGTTTTACTATATTTGATGTTGACAATCCATACAGATATACAACTTGATATACTATTGTACTTGTGTGGTTATTGGCCCGGAAGCTGACCTATAGTTTATCTATTTATGTATTTAATTAATTATTTATGTGGGTGTTTCTTGGCAGTAGTCGTGTCTCATGTAAATGGATGTTTGATTCGTTGTCATTATTAGTAATATATCAAAAAAAATCAAAAAAAATAAATGAACAGACACTCTTTCTACATGTGTTAGACTATCGAGTAATGGTAAATGGATTTGACTTATATAGCGCTTTCTAGCCGATTTTCTCAGCCCCAAAGCGCTTTACATATCTTACCACATTCACCCATTCATACACACACTCATACACCGATGGTAGAAGCTGCCATGCAAGGCGCTCTCTGAACCATCGGGAGCAATTTGGGGTTCAGTGTCTCTTTGCTCAGGGACACTTCGACATGTGGCGGGGAGACGGGGGATCGAACCTCTGACCCTGCACTCCAGAGGCGATCGCCCTACCGACTTCGCCACTGCCGCCCGAGTAATGGCTGATACTGCATTATTTTTTTTAGTATGGAGCAAGAAATCAAAAACATGATCAAATTTCGGACCTGATTTCACGCATGGTAACATGGAAAGCCTGGGATATGCTAAAGGACATCAGCGCGATAATGGGCCTAAATGGCATGGAAGTATACGGGTATTGGAACGCACCCCCAGTATTCATCTAACATGACATCTAGCAGCTGAATGCAACAACAGCTATCGTGGAGGTAATAAATGGCATGCAGCATAGCAGAGTGTCTACAGGTATAAACGGAGAGGCAGTTGGATAGCATAACACACACACACACACACACACACACACACACACACACACACACACACTTACAATGTAACCTCGGATCATTGTCTTTTCACCCTAGCACCTATTAATCTCATTTGGTTTATCGTGTGTGTGTGTGTGTGTGTGTGTGTGTGTGTGTGTGTATATGAGTGTGTGTGTAT
>NC_137221.1:4041979-4044479 GCF_949987685.1 Ammodytes marinus | reverse complement strand
CGTTAGTAGGGCTTTTAGTATGAGTAGGGCGTTAGTAGGGCTTTTAGTATGAGTAGGGCTTTTAGTATGAGTATGACGTTAGTAGGGCTTTTAGTATGAGTAGGGCGTTAGTAGGGCTTTTAGTATGAGTAGAACGTTAGTAGGACGTTAGTAGGGCTTTTAGTATGAATAGGACGTTAGTAGGGCTTTTAGTATGAGTAGGACGTTAGTAGGGCTTTAGTATGAGTAGGACGTTAGTAGGGCTTTTAGTATGAGTAGGACGTTAATAGGGCTTTCAGTATGAGTCGGACGTTAGTAGGGTTTTTAGTTTAGTAGGACGTTAGTAGGGCTTTTAGTATGAGTAGGGCGTTAGTAGGACTTTTAGTATGAGTAGGGCGTTAGTAGGGCTTTTGGTATGAGTAGGGCGTTAGTAGGGCTTTTAGTATGAGTACGGCGTTAGTAGGGCTTTTAGTATGAGTAGGGCGTTAGTAGGGCTTTTAGTATGAGTAGGACATAGTGAAGAGTTATAATTTAGTATGTACGTATCCACGGTGACTTGGCAATCTGTTCTGTCAGGAAACTTTATAATAAGTTGTCTCAATTAGTCTAAACAAACGGCAACTTTCTTTAATTACCTTTTCATCCAACCGTAAGCGTGTGTGTGTGTGTGTGTGTGTGTGTGTGTGTGTGTGTGTGTAAACAGCAGCCAGCCTCCTGTGTGTGTGTGTGTGTGTGTGCATGTGTGTGTGTGTGTGTGTGTGTGTGTGTGTGTGTGTGTGTGTGTGTGTGTGCGTGTGTGTGTGTGTGTGTGTGTGTGTGTGTGTGTGTGTGTAAACAGCAGCCAGCCTCCACTAAATGTTCTACCCATCAGTGCACCAGTGGAGCGACTGACACACAATATATGAAATCATTTGAAAATATTTAATGTGATTTGTGTGTGTGCGTGTGTGTGTGTGTGTGTGTGTGTGTGTGTGTGTGTGTGTGTGTGTGTGTGTGTGTGTGTGCGCCTGTGTGTGTGTGTGTGTGTGTGTGTGTGTGTGTGTGTGTGTGTGTGTGTGTGTGTGTGTGTGTGTGTGTGTGTGTGTGTGTGTGTGTGTGTGTGTGTGTGTGCTGTGCTCATAGTGACTTTATAGCTGGTGCATTTGTCAGCTTAAGAGCCAAATATTTCCCCTCAGGAGGTGATAAATTAATTTGATAAACAGAGACTGAAACGGAGCGGATATTTTAATCCAAGTTTCCAGAAACAGAACTTCAAATAAATATTAAAGGAGAAGTAAGTAAGAGATATTTGTTTTGTGAATGCAGGGGTTAAATCACTCTATATTTAAAGGTGCAGTGTGTAATGTGACATCATCAAGCAAGTTCTACAAAGTTCTAGAATGCAGCGCTCCCTGGGTAACCCCAACCCTTTCGAATAATAACAGAAGCTACAGTGGCCTTCAAGGACAAGAACAATTCTACATTTTAAACAATGCACCTGATGACATTCCAACCATGACGCTTCCAACATGGCGGCGACAAGGCCTTGGTCCAAGGTATGGAGAAATATGGACATATATGAGACCCTTTCTAAGGGGAAAAAATAATTCTTAAAAAAATGTTCAGCTATTATGCACTAAATTAAACGTACCTATGGATATTATAATTATTTTCTACCAAGCCTGCTATGAAAAAAATCCCCAAATTCTACACACTGCAGGTTTAAACAGTATGCACAGTTCATAACACAGGTCTCCCAGTCATTCAGCTTTGCAGTAATTGCCGGTTAAAATTTTGAGTATCCCGCTTGTTTTATCCAATCAGGAGACAGAGCGCTATAAAGAGGCGGGGTCTCTGTGCCCGTGAACGATGACTCGCTGCTCTCCATCGCGGCACTATCTGATGAAGACGGCTGTGTGCTCATGTGGTGGTGACGTAGGGGTGTGTGTGTGTGAGTGTGTGTGTTCATGTGGTGGTGACGTAGGGGTGTGTGTGTGTGAGTGTGTGTGTTCATGTGGTGGTGACGTAGGGACGAGGGAGGGGACTGCTAACTGCCGGAAAAATAGCTAAAAGGACCATATCACTTACTGAACCTTTAATGGGATAGATAGACTGAATGTATGTGAATATGTGAATGACCAACTCGCGGGTTCAAATCCGACCCGTGGACCTTTACTGCAGGTCACCCCCACCCCCCCCCCCTCTCTCTCTCTCTCTCTCTCTCTCTCTCTCTCTCTCTCTCTCTCTCTCTTGCTCTCTCTCTGTGTCTCCCCATTTCAACTCTGTACTATCAAATAAAGCTTGAAAATGCCAAAAAAAAAAGAGGGGGTTTCCTAAAAAAGCTGTGGATCATAATGATAGAGGGGATTTCTACCCTTAATTTCACAGATGAGACCGTTATCGTTTGTCAGTTTTTGCCTCTAGCGAATAGAATGGAACGAGTCTCACTCACAAAAATGTAATTTCTTGGATGAGGAACTTTGGATCGTATGAATATTCATGAGTCTCGTAGTTTTAATATCAGACAGAAAACACCCAAAAG
>NC_137221.1:4036222-4039279 GCF_949987685.1 Ammodytes marinus | reverse complement strand
TTTTTAACCCTTTAAATGGTTCTTCATGTGTTAGGATGAATACGCTCGCATCACTGCTACTGCTGGCGTGTATAAAACAGGGTCATATCCTAAACCATAGCTAAGAAATCCAAGAAATACAGTAGGTAGATCCACTTGCATCAGTGTGCTGGCAACTACACAATCACATCTGAACAATAGCAAGGGAAAATGAATGAAATATGATCAAAAAGTAGGTCGTTTGTGACGGTTTTACAATTGAAAATCTATTGGAAAAAAATTCAAAATTAAATAAAATAAAAATATATACAGCTACAGTATATATGAAAAATACACTGGCAAGGGGGGTGCCCGGGTTCGATTCCAGTAGCAAAACAAACATGCATTAGTGTTTCTAGTTACGGTGCAACGTCTTTATTTACATACACGTTTACAGAGCCTAGGCTGTGTATGTATTAAGACTGGACTTTTTTTTTTCAGCGCCCACACATTGTACAGACAGGTTTTAGTGGATCATGAGGAGATATTCACTGATTCTGACATTGTGCATTCTCCAGATTCCCTGACTGCACCTTTAAAAGCTTTATCAGTTCAGGTTATTCCTGAAAACTGACTGGATGATTTTTTGCCCTGAAGACATTTTGCCTCATTACTGCTTTTGCCTAAATCGAGTTTTCATTTTTTGTTATTTGCTTCTTTTATTCGCTTTTAAATGTTTTATAATGTGTTTTATGTATTCTAATCTTGCCCCTGTAAAGCACTTTGAGTGGCCTTGTGTCTGAATTGTGCTATATAAATAAACTTGCCTTGCCTTGCCTTGCCTTGACTCTGTGAATGTCACACCATGCGACGAAAATACTAAGTCAGCCATATCTCTACACTTGCTCAGACAATTATATAAAACAAATATAGGCCTATATATATTTGAATAATATTTTTTTTTTATTTCATGCTTCCACCATAAGGATGTACATACAATATCTCCCAAATTGTTTCAACATGTATAGAGTCATTGGTAAAACTTTGGTTGCGTTCCGAATCGCATACTCTTTCTTTTTTCTATTCTACATACTACATCCGACGATAAAAAGAGTCTAGTTAGGATGCAGTAGGCATACTATTGGGACATACTTTTCTCTCTTATTTCATCATAACATTGCGCCTTGATCTTGCCTCTTGCTTTTATATCCGTCGCATCCCCGTTTGTTTTCATATGGAGGCTTCGTCGATGTTACGTCACTTCACGTGCGCACTGGATTGTGGGTCAGAATCGCCCAAATAGGATGCACTTTTCAACACTAACAATCTTGGCCGCATGAAGTAGGACATCCGGGTACTTCTAACCATCCTAAATCTGGCCACAAGAATCGGGACATCCTAAATCTTTTTTCTACCATACTATATAGTAGAAAGTATGCGATTCGGAACGCAACCTGACTGTGCTCCAGAAGTATTTTTTCTATATTCAAACTAGATTCTTTCCATTTTTCCTGTGCTAGCTGAGCCATCACACAGCTACAAAATGAACAGTAAGATACCTTGATGTACATGGTAGAACAAATAAAACAGAAATATGAAAACTATCCCAAGATGGTGTCAAGCCCGCATTAAACATTACACATCAAACGAATAGCCCAAAACAAAAAGCATATACGCATATTATTTTTCAATTTTTAAACTAAATTTTTTTCCCATTTTTCCTTGTGCAAGTTTAGCCATCACACAGCTACAAAATTAACAGTAACACCTTGATGTACAGGGTAGGAAATATACTATCCAAAGATGGTGTCAAGCCCGCATTAAACATTAGAAATCAAACGAATAACCCAAAACAAAAAGCATATACGCATATTATTTTTTCAATTTTTAAACTAAATTTTTTTCCCTTTTTTTCCTGTATTAGTTGAGCCATCACACAGCTACAAAATTAACAGTAACACCTTGATGTACAGGGTAGGAAATATACTATCCCAAGATGGTGTCAAGCCCGCATTAAACATTAGAAATCAAACGAATAACCCAAAACAAAAAGCATATATGCATTTTTTTATTAATTTTTCATATTTTTTTTCCATTTTCTAACTAGATTTTCCCCCTGTTTCCCTGTGTTAATAGAGCCATCACACAGCCCGGCTCTGCAGTGGATTGTGGCAGCGTTTTGTAAGAAGCTTCTTTTTTTTGAAGCTCTCGGCTGCAAGCCAGAGATTATAAATAACTGCAGCGCTGCACGGGGGACAATATCCACTCAACCAACAGCGGAATTATTTCAGATATAGGCCTACGCTATACTCCAGCAAATGAAATAGAAAAATAGACAATTGGATAGGACAGTATTTGATTTTGTACTTGTTTTTACCAGCAGAATATTAAAGGAAGATGTTTGCTCTTTATACAAATATACCCTATCCTATATCCTCTCATTTAAAGGCCTACTTCACCGGTTGGAATATGAAGGTGTATTGAACTCAGAGATCCTATTTAGTATAAATGTGCAAAAAAAAATTCAATCGGATCATCCTAGCCTGAGAAAAGGCAGAAAGAGTGTTTCATGGTCTCACTGTCTAACCGTACATTTTCCTTCTTGTGACATCACAATAAGGGTTAGGATTAACAGGACAGCTGGGCCAAGGGAAGACTGAGGGAAGAAAAACCTCATTCATTATATTATAATAGTGATTTTATAATGAAAGAACGCCGGTTCCGTATGGGTGAGGTATTCCTTTAAATGGTGGAGTCGGTGATTCTGGAGAACGCTTTTTGTCGGAAAAAATCAGTGAATATCTCCTCACAATCCGCCACCTCTCTGTACTGAGTGTGTGTGTGTGTGTGTCTATCTATCTATCTATCTATCTATCTATCTATCTATCTATCTATCTATCTCTCTCTCTCTCTCTCTCTCCAAATATTTCCTATCCTATATCCTCTCATTTAAATGGTGGCGTCAGTGATTCTAGAGAACGCTTGTAAACGGGCATGTTGCTAGGTACAGTGGGCCCCTTTTGTTTACATACCAGTTTACAGAGCCTAGGCTGTGTACTGACACCAGATTTATCTTCAGTGCACACACACAGTACGGAC
>NC_137221.1:4023722-4026222 GCF_949987685.1 Ammodytes marinus | reverse complement strand
CTTTTTACTACACTACATACTAAAGTACAGAAGAGTTTTAGTCTTTTTACTACACTACATACTAAAGAACAGAAGAGTTTTAGTCTTTTTACTACACTACATACTAAAGTACAGAAGAGTTTTAGTCTTTTTACTACACTACATACTAAAGTACAGAAGAGTTTTAGTCTTTTTACTACACTACATACTACAGTACAGAAGAGTTTTAGTCTTTTTACTACACTACATACTAAAGTACAGAAGAGTTTTAGTCTTTTTACTACACTACATACTAAAGTACAGAAGAGTTTTAGTCTTTTTACTACACTACATACTAAAGTACAGAAGAGTTTTAGTCTTTTTACTACACTACATACTACAGTACAGAAGAGTTTTAGTCTTTTTACTACACTACATACTAAAGTACAGAAGAGTTTTAGTCTTTTTACTACACTACATACTAAAGTACAGAAGAGTTTTAGTCTTTTTACTACACTACATACTAAAGTACAGAAGAGTTTTAGTCTTTTTACTACACTACATACTAAAGTACAGAAGAGTTTTAGTCTTTTTACTACACTACATACTAAAGTACAGAAGAGTTTTAGGGCCACAGACAGGAGAGAGAGAAAAAAATCAGATAAGGAAGATTTTTTTTCATTATGTCGAGAAATGTCAAGAATAAAGACGAATACTCCAAAATGCTATTGGAGTTACAGGGGCATTTATGTATTTTCAGCATACTACAATTGACCTGCATGTATTGGGACAATCCTAAATCTTTTTCTGGCATACTAAATAGTAGGGAAGTATGGGGATTGGAACGCAGGGATAGAGTGAGATTTGGAACACAGGGGTTGCGTTCGGAATCTCATACTCTTTCTTTTTTCTATTCTACATACTACATCCGACGATAAAAAGAATCTAGTTAGGCTGCAGTAGGCATACTATTGGGACATACTTTACTCTCTTATTTCATCATAACATTGCGCCTTGATCTTGCCTCTTGCTTTTATATCCGTCGCATCCCCGTTTGTTTTCATATGGAGGCTTCGTCGATGTTACGTCACTTCACGTGCGCACTGGATTGTGGGTCAGAATCGCCCAAATAGGATGCACTTTTCAACACTAACAATCTTGGCCGCATGAAGTAGGACATCCGGGTACTTCTAACCATCCTAAATCTGGCCATAAGAATCGGGACATCCTAAATCTTTTTTCTACATACTATATAGTAGAAAGTATGCGATTCGGAACGCAACCAGGGATTAAAACAACAGACTGTCATGGCGTCTGTCTCCTCTAAGACCAAGGGGAAGAGTAATCAGATTAGACTGAGAGAGAAAGTGACTGTGGCGGATATATGGGCTGCAGTCCGCTAAGCTCATAATTCATGATGCATTTCTATGTGTATCTCTCCAACCGTTTATACAATTGTCTTCAAACTTGGTGTGTGTGTGTGTGTGTGTGTGTGTGTGTGTGTGTGTGTGTGTGTGTGTGTGTGTGTGTGTGTGTGTGTGTGTGTGTGTGTGTGTGTGTTAACTCCGGCTTGTGTTTTGCCGAGGTTTTAAAGGTGGGGTCTTTAAACACAGCCTAGGCTCTGTAAACTGGTATGTAAACAAAGGGGGGGGGGGGGGGGGGGGGGCCTTAGCTATAGCAACACGCCCGTTTTACAGAGCATATACTCTATGGACAGGTAGCAGATCATGAGGAGATATTCACTGATTTTGACAAAAGAAAAGTGATTTTGACAACAAGCGTTCTCCAGAATCACTGACTCCACCTTTAAAGGTGCAGTGTGTAATATGACATCATCAAGAAAGTTCTACAAAGTTCTAGAATGCAACGCTCCCTGGGTAACCCCAACCCTTTAGAATAATAACAGAAGCTACAGTGGCCTTCAAGGACAAGAACAATTCTAAATTTTAAACAATGCACCTGATGACATTCCAACTATGACACTTTCAAGATGGCGGCACTAGGCCTTGGTCCAAAATATGCTGAAATATGGACATACATGAGACCCTTTCTAAGGGAAAAAAAATAATTCAGAAATTTTTTTTCAGCTATTATGCACTAAATGAAATGTACTTATGGATATTATAATTATTTTCTACAAAATCTGCTAGGAAATAAAACCCAAAATTCTACACACTGCAGCTTTAAATGTGTAGAAAGTGAAGGAGACAGACAGTATTATTCTACTGTTTGTTTTCTTAACCACTGAAGCTTTCAACTCTTCTGATTTAACTGTCTCATCTGTCAGCAAGATCTTTAAAATCTAAACCGGTTCCTGGTGTGTGTGTGCGTGTGTGTGTGTGTGTGTGTGTGTGTGTGTGTGTGTGTGTGTGTGTGTGTGTGTGTGTGTGTGTGTGTGTGTGTGTGTGTGTGTGTGTGTGTGTGTGTGTGTGTGTGACGTTAGTTTGACGGTTCAACCTCGAGGGCAAAAAGGAACCACTGATTAGATCTTGAAGGATTTTTGAAGGTTTGGTGTTAAGATCACTTTTGTGTGTGTGTGTGT
>NC_137221.1:4013722-4018722 GCF_949987685.1 Ammodytes marinus | reverse complement strand
ATGGACATATACGAGACCCTTTCTAAGGGAAAAAATAATAATAAAAAAAAAAAAAATCAGCTATTATGCACTAAATTAAATGTACTTATGGATATTATAATTACTTTCTACAAAGTCTGCTAGGAAATAAAACCCCAAATTCTACACACTGCAGGTTTAAGCAATGCAGCTCAGGGTTCACACACTTTTGCAGATACAACAGTTGGCAAATAATTAGTTTTATCTCTTTTAACAATTGATTTCTGGAAAAGAAAAATGTTGAATTGATAAAGAAACATCTGTTATTTCATATAAAAAATACTGGTATTGATAAAAATGAATTGATAATGGTTAAACACAATACAATTCCAGAATGCTCAAGGGGTTCACAAACTTTCAAACAGCACTGTATGTAAACTAACTACGGTACTGTATAACTTTCCTTTTAAATGTTGGACCCTGATCATTCTCGTTCACAACATAGACTCACTCACTCACTCACTCACTCACTCACTCACTCACTCACTCACTCACTCACTCACTCACCCACCCACTCACTCACTCACTCACCCACGCACTCACTCACCCACCCACCCACTCACTCACCCACTCACTCACTCACTCACACACTCATTTACTCACCCACCCACCCACCCACCCACTCACTCACTCACTCATTTACCCACCCACCCACTCACTCACCCACCCACTCACACACTCACTCACTCACCCACCCACTCACTCACTCACTCACTCACTCACTCACTCACCCACCCACTCACTCACTCACTCACTCACTCACTCACTCACCCACTCACTCACTCACCCACTCACCCACTCACTCACTCACTCACTCACCCACTCACTCACACACTCACTCACTCACTCACTCACTCACTCACTCACTCACTCACTCACTCACTCACTCACTCACTCACTCACTCACTCACTCACTCATTTACTCACACACTAGCTTGTTAATCCCTGCACATTAAAACCCAATTCAACTCAATTAAACTCAGGGGTTGTCTTTCCAAAACGTTGTGCCTCTCCCTGACAACACACAACGGCTCTTTGTTTTAACGAGATGGAAACACACACACACACACACACACACACACACACACACACACACACACACACACACACACACACAGAAAGTCCTAATTTGTCTTAATTGCTTTTTCCGATGATTTTAGACTCCCAGTGAAAATGTCAAAGGTTCATAGAGAAAGTTTAGTGCACGATTCACCCAAAGCCAAATTTCTACAATGCAGCTGCACACACACACACACACACACACACACACACACACCACACACACCATTGTCCTTTCTTTCTTTTCTTTTCTTTATTTTTAACCTTTATTTCTACAGGTAAATCCCATTGAGACCGGAGACTCTTTTACAAGGGAGACCTGTTTTCCTTTCCCACGTTACCATTCACACACACATTCATACACCGATAGCAGCAGGCTAACTATCGACATTCACACGAGGCAACAAGGTGTGTGAAGTGTCTTGCTCAAGGACACAACAACCATGACACAAGTGGCAGGGCGGGAATCAATTGAACCGCCAACCCTTCTGACTTCAACAAGGCATTTTGGTCCAAACAAATGCCGCTCACTGGATATGTTTTCTTTTTCGGGCCATTCTCCGTAAACCCTAGAGATGGTTGTGCGTGAAAATCCCAGTAGATCAGCAGTTTCTGAAATACTCAGATGACCTGGTACCCTCAACATTGCCATGTTCAAAGTCACTGTGTGTCTCAGTGTGTGTGTGTGTGTGTGTGTGTGTGTGTCTGTGTGTGTGTGTGTCTGTGTGTGTGTGTGTGTGTCTCAGTGTGTGTGTGTGTCTGTGTGTGTGTGTGTGTCTCAGTGTGTGTCTCAGTGTGTCTATATATGCTGTGTGTGTGTGTCTGTGTGTCTGTGCCCCCCCCCCCCTCTTTACCTGTGATGGGATCTGTGTGTCTTAGTGTGTCTGTGCGTCTGTGCCCCCCCCCTCTCTTTACCTGTGAGGGGACCTGTGTGTCTCAGTGTGTGTGTGTGTGTGTGTGTGTGTGTTTGTCTCAGTGTGTGTGTGTGAGTGTGTGTCTCAGTGTGTGTGTATATATATGTGCGTGTGCCCCCCTCCCCCTGTTTACCTGTGAGGGGACCTGTGTGCCCCCCCCCCTCCCTGTTTACCTGTGAGGGGACCTGTGTGTCTCAGTGTGTGCCCCCTCTTTATTTACCTGTGATGGGGTCTGTGTGTCTCAGTGTGTGTGTGTGCGTCTGTGCCCCCCCCCACCCCTCCTGTTTACCTGTGAGGGGACCTGTGCGTCTGTGCCCCCCCCCTCTGTTTAGCTGTGAGGGGACCTGTGTGTCTCAGTGTGTGTGTGCGTCTGTCCCCCCCCCCCCCCTCTTTATTTACCTGTGAGGGGACCTGTGTGCCCCCCCTCCCCCCCCCCCTGTTTACCTGTGAGGGGACCTGTGTGCCCCCCCCCTGTTTACCTGTGAGGGGACCTGTGTGTCTCAGTGTGTGCCCCCCCCCCTGTTTACCTGTGAGGGGACCTGTGCGTCTGTGCCCCCCCTGTTTGTTTACCTGTGAGGGGATCTGTGTGCCCCCCCTCCCCCCTCCCCCCCCCCCTCCTGTTTACCTGTGATGGGACCTGTGTGTCTCAGTGTGTGTGCCCCCCCCCCCTGTTTGTTTACCTGTGAGGGGACCTGTGCGCTGGTGGAGCTCAGGCCGTTGCCGTGGTGCATGCCCATCCCGTTCTCGGTGAGGAACTCCTCCAGATCCATGTACTGCAGCTGGAACAGCCCCCCGTCGCAGGGCAGGGTGCGCTCCCACAGCAGCGGGCCCAGGAACGCAGACTGGGAGCTGGGTCGCAGTGTGCCCGTGCCCCCCCCTACTACCACCCCTGGTCCTCCTCCGGTGGTTCCTCCGTTTACTACCACTCCCCCTGTTGTTGTTGTTCCTGTTGTTGTTGTTCCTGTTGTTGTTCCCGCGGCTGCTCCAGACGGGACCCCCCCAGCACCGCCCGACACGCCCACCGGACCCACTCCGCTCACGGGCAGAGAATCCTCGTCTGAGTCTGCGGGCTTGTCTTTGTCTGGAGGGGCAGAGAGGGACAGGGAGAAGTGTGTTAAAGTGGTTTAAAGGAATACTTCACCCATACGGAACCGGCGTTCTATCATTATAAAATCACTATTATAATATAATGAATGAGGTTTTTCTTCCCTCAGTCTTCCCTCAGTCTTCCCTTGGCCCAGCTGTCCTGTTAATCCTGATTCCTGACCCTTACTGTGATGTCACAAGAAGGAAACTGTAGGGTTAGACAGTGAGACCATAAAACACTCTTTCTGCCTTTTCTCAGGCTAAGATGATCCGATTATTTTATTTTTTTTGCACATTTATACTAAATAGGATCTCAGAGTTAAATACACCTTCATATTCCCACCGGTGAAGTAGGTCTTCAAAAATGACATCCTTAAAGGTGCAGTCAGTGATTCACTGTCTGGAGGGGCAGAAAGGACAAGAATTCAGTTAAAATGTTATTAAATTAATCTATGACTGAAAATAACTGTTCATGGGGCGCCCTTAGCTCAGTTGGTAGGGCGTCCCCCCCCCCCCCCCCCCATGGGCCTCGGCCAGCAGCGGACCCGGGTACGATTCCAGCCCGCGGTCGTTCTCTGCATGTCACTCCCCTCTCTGCCCCATTTCACCTCTGTCTCTACACTATCAATAAAGCATAAAAATGCCAAAAAAATATCTTAAAAAAAAAAAAAAAATTTACATGAACAATGTCTTTAAGTAGAGTACGCCATGTCAGTTGTTAGTTTTGTTTTGTGTTTTGTTTGTGTGCTTGTTTTTCAGTTTCAGTGTGCTTGTGTTGTGTGGGGGTAAGAGAGGGCAAGAAGAAGTATGTTTAGGTTATTAAAGAATGGTATAACAGTTGTTTGCTTCATAGTTTCAACCTGTGTTTGAGTTAAAGGTGCAGTCAGTGATTCTGGAGAATGCTTGCAATCCAGTGGTAATACACAGCCTAGGCTCTGTAATCGGGAACACAAATAAAAGGGGGCCCACAGTAGCTAGCAACATGCCCATTTACAGAGCCTAGGCTGTGGATTAACACCTTTCTGAGTCAGACAGAGTATGGAAAGGTAACACAGACACACACACTGCATACACAGGCATCTTATCATGTTCATCAAATCTCACACACACACACACACACACACACACACACACATACACCGCACACACACACACACACACACACACACATACACCGCACACACACACACACACACACATAAACATACACACACACACCGCACACACACCGCACACACACATACACATACACACACACACACACACACACACATTCCTAAAGGCATTGATTTTATCACCTTTACTCGGCAAATCCCTATTGTATCTTTGTTACCACTACTGTCTGTCCAAAGCATCCAGTGTGTGTTCAGACTATAGGTCAAAGCCCTTCAGCCAGGCACAAAATGGACGCTCTTGTTCTGGCATTTTGTGTATTTAAAAAAATAAATACACAAAATGTGGTCCAATGATACGAAGAATAACCAACACATGTATATGCAATCGTGTGTGTGTGTGTGTGTGTGTGTGTGTGTGTGTGTGTGTGTGTGTGTGTGTGTGTGTGTGTGTGTGTGTGTGTGTGTGTGTGTGTGTGTGTGTGTGTGTGTGTGTGTGTGTGTGTGTGTGTGTGTGTGTCTTTTCAACAAACAGCTCAAGAAAGGGCTGCATTGTAGTTGTGTGATGAACCCTTAACTGAGGTCTGTGCTCGTGTCCTTTCCAATAGCTTTCCTCTACTTCACTGCAGTCATTAAAAATGCATCTATAAATACAGTCGACTTGAGTGACCCTGCACTCTGACCCACACACACACACACACACACACACACACACACACACACACACACACACACAGAGGGAGGGGGAGGGTGGGGGGGGGGGGTCCCATGGAAAGATACTGACTGCAGCCAGGCATCAATAAACAAGCAG
>NC_137221.1:3971222-4003722 GCF_949987685.1 Ammodytes marinus | reverse complement strand
TCACACTTATGGATCTGAGATGATGCTAGATAACTTGCTGCTTGAAGACCGCAGTGCATTAATGTGGTGACGTGGGGACGAGCGAGGGGACTGCTAACTGCAGTCAGTGACAGGAAGTTAGCTAAAACAACCATTCCGCTTACTGAACCTTTAAGACATATACCGAACTTGCCACTGGAACGGACCGCGTCACTTGTCTGAGTATACATGGCCTTTCAAATATTCGATAAATGGCCGGAGCATGGCTGACTCCGCTATGCTAGGTGGCGCTGTAGCCCTTTCAACAAGTGGTTATAGAGCCATGTCCGGTTCCTTTTCCGGCAACAACACTACTGTTTATTACGTCGTCTCCTTCCACTTCCTTGTGAAATCCTCCGCAGGGATTCTCGAGCAAGCGCAGAACGAGAACTCCGATATGCGATGTCCGATCCCTGTATACATGCAGAGAGAATGCCGACTGTGAACGAGTTATCTAGGTGTTCTTATCCGACTTCGCTTGTCCGTTAATGTGCCGATTTGTGTGCGAAGTAGATCGGATAAAGGTGTTTACATGCAGTTTACAAGTCCTGTTGAGGTCTTATTCGTTTATTTACCCGATTATGGGTCTGCATGTAAACGCACTGAAAGCCTTCCACTAACAGACAAAAATTGGGGAGGGTCCGGTCTGACTGGAGGCTAGATTGATGACTACAAGATCAGGGCGACTGTGGCTAAATTGGTAGAGCGGGTCGGCCGATGATCAAAGGGTTGGCGGTTCGATCCCCGCCCTGCCACCTGTGTCATAGTTGTTGTGTCCTTGGGCAAGACAATTCACCCACCTTGCCTCGTGTGAATGTCGATCGTCAGCCTGCTATCGGTGTATGAATGTGTGTGTGAATGGTAACGTGGGAAAGGAAAACAGGTCTCCCTTGTAAAAGAGTCTTCGGTCTCAATGGGATTTACCTGTAGAAATAAAGGTTAAGAAGGCTGGTCTCACCCGGTTACTAATTGAAACATTTAGACAACTTGTTTTAATCCAACCAACGATCCTAACCTGGAAATAAACTACTGATACTGCAAATCATTATATTTGGAGAAGTTTGAACCAAATAATGTCTATCTAACCCTATACAGTATTGTGAAAAATAACCGTTTACTTCAAATTGTTATGGAAGGGTCTACTTATGTTAAAGGCATGCTTCACCAGTTTGAATATGAAGGTGTATTGAATTTTCTGAGATCCTATGTAGTATAAATGTGCAAAAAAAAAAAATCGGTTCATCCTAGCCTGAGAAAAGGCAGAAAGAGTGTTTTTTTAACCCTATATTTCTCTTTCTCGTGACATCACAGAAAGAGAAATATAGGGTTAAAAAAAAACTTACTTTGTAAATATTACTGTAGACATCACAGTGTCACGAGAAAGAGAAATATAGGGTTAAAAAAAACACTCTTTCTGCCTTTTCTCAGGCTAGGATGAACCGATTTTAATTTTTTTCGCACATTTATACTACATAGGATCTCAGAATTCAATACACCTTCATATTCAAACCGGTAAAGTAGGCCTTTAAGTAATTGATGTATAGTTCCTGCTGTATTTCATGTTATATCACTCAAATCTGTCTTGATCCTGCTTGGGCCTCAAACCCTTGTGTTGTGTTTTCCCCTTTACCCTTGTCTGTGTTCTGGTCTAATTGCAGGGTTGGAGTCAGGTGTGCTGGAGTCAGTTACCAGCATTCACAGCTGCCATCAATCAACAATCAACTGCTCTTCATATACCCGGCCCTACCTTCCAGACACTGCCAGATTGTAAACTCTGTAAAGGCTGTTACATACTCCGCGAGAAGAAAGAACAAAGTTCTCGGTGACAGAGCTGCGAGAAGAAAATGACGTCATTTTCTTCTCTCAGCTCTTGTTTAGCTGTTCTCGCAGCTTGTTCTCGACACATCACCCGGGCCGAACTTTCTTCTCGCAGCTTGTCCGAGAACTATTGTGTGATTGGTCAGTCTGAAGTCAATGAGGAAAGCGAAGTGAAATCAGCTGGCGCTACTGAGTCAATTACCATGGTAACAATGCGCCGCGGTGAGGAGTTTGGCAGTTGAGTTCTCGTGAAGTATGTAATGTCAGACCAGAAAGAACTTCTCGCAGCTCTGTCACCGAGAACTTTGTTCTTTCTTCTCGCGGAGTATGTAACAGCCTTTCCCCTTGTCTGTGTTCTGGTGTAATCGCAGGGTTGGAGTCAGGTGTGCTGGAGTCAGTTACCAGCATTCACAGCTGCCATCAATCAACAATCAACTGCTCTTCATATACCCGGCCCTACCTTCCAGACACTGCCAGATTGTAAACGTTTGTTGCGTTCCGAATCGCATACTTTCTACTATATAGTATGGTAGAAAAAAGATTTAGGATGTCCCGATTCTTGTGGCCAGATTTAGGATGGTTAGAAGTACCCGGATGTCCTACTTCATGCGGCCAAGATTGTTAGTGTTGAAAAGTGCATCCTATTTGGGCGATTCTGACCCACAATCCAGTGCGCACGTGAAGTGACGTAACATCGACGAAGCCTCTGTATGAAAACAAATGGGGATGCGACGGATATAAAAGCAAGAGGCAAGATCAAGGCGCAATGTTATGATGAAATAAGAGAGAAAAGTATGTCCCAATAGTATGTAATAGTATACTGCATCCTAACTAGATTATTTTTATCGTCGGATGTAGTATGTAGAATAGAAAAAAGAAAGAGTATGCGATTCGGAACGCAACCTCTGTTACCCAGTCAGTAACTCTCCAGCCACCTAGACCTTCTGTAGTTCCGCCTGCATTTAGCTTGTTGCTAAATCATGTTCTTTTTTGCCACAGTCTCCCAGCCTGACTCCAGCCACCAGCTCCAGCCCTCGTCAGCCAGCCAGCTCTCCCTCCCTGGACCCCTCTGCCTGCCTGCCTGCTCTTGCCTGCCTCTGCTCGTCTCCCCGGATTCTCCCCCTTGGCATTTCCCCCTGGACCCCCCCATGCCTGTCAGCCCACTCCAGAGCCCGGCCCAAAACCCCAGATTCCTCCTAAAGAAACCCTCCTAAACTGGTACTGTCTCTGCGCCTGGGTCCTCCCTGTCCGGCCATTACAAAATCATGTCCTATATTTCTGTAGGAGCTTGAGGTTAAAGCACATGGTATATCCACACTCTATTGTACTCTATTGAGAAGCAGCTTTTAGTTTTTATGCACCAAATATCTGGAACAAACTCCCAGAAAACTTGAGGTCTGCTGCAACCCTCAGTTCTTTTAAATCGAGTCTGAAGACTTTTCTGTTTCCATTTTAACCTGTACTTTTTATTTTTATTTAAATGTTTTACTTCTTTTCATTCGCTTTTAAATGTCTTCTAATGTGTTTTATGTATTTTAGTCTTGCCCCTGTAAAGCACTTTGAGTGGCCTTGTGTTTGAATTGTGCTATAGAAATAAACTTGCCTTGCCTTGCACTTAATGTGGATTTATTCAATCCCTGAGCATAAAATCTACTATAGCACTTAAAGCCTACTCCATTATTACTGTGATTTAATGCACTTGTAGAAGTTTAATTTACATTAATGTTGCCTTTCTGTAGAGTCTTGGCTTTGTCATTTTATCCTCACTGGCCCTTTAAGAACTTTATTGACCATTCGAACCCTCTCTCTCTCTCTCCCTCACACATACTATTCGTCACGTGCACACACACACACACACACAAACATACACACACAAAACTCTCTCTCTCTCTCACACACGCGCGCACAGAAACACACATGCACACAACTCTCCCTCTTACAAACACACACAGCTCTCTCACACGCACACAAACACACACACACACACGAGCCTATACTCCTCACGTGCAAACAAACACACACACTCACCTTTCATCTCGCAGCAGTCCTTGGCGGCCCTTTGATCGGCCTTGATTGGCAGTTGTAGCAGCGATTTCAGGTTTGCCATGGAGGTCAAGTGTCCGCCTTGGGGTGCACTTCCGGCCGGGTTGATGGCCCCAACGTGGGGGCTCGAAGCCCCGGTCGGGAGATCCGGCGGTAGAAGTTGTGTTAGGGGCCTTGACATAACTTCTATGCGGGGGAAGGGGAGGGGAAGGGCGGCGGGGAGGAGGCCAGGGGACGGGATGGGGGGTGGGTTGGACGTTTGGAATCGAGCGACAACCTGCAGACTGTAAATTCAAAGGTCAAAATAATCCAATTAGGGCGTCACTAATTGACGGACACGCGGACAGGTGATGACGCGTGTGTTTGTGTGTGTGTGTGTGTGTGTGTGTGTGTGTGTGTGTGTGTGTGTGTGTGTGTGTGTGTGTGTGTGTGTGTGTGTGTGTGTGTGTGTGTGTGTGTGTGTGTGTGTGTGTGTCAGTGTGTGTCAGTTTGTGTCAACGGTCAAGATCTCCACCTGAAGTCCCGTTCCATGGAGACACGGAAAATATTGTGCAAAAAAATAAAAATGAAACAAGGGGGGATTTATTTCCAAAATGGCACCATGGTGTTGTTCTCTCTAAATCTAATACATCCTCTGTGCGCGCGAGTTGTTGCTGCTTGCTGTCACCTCCTTTTACAAACAAAACTGCAGCTTTCCGAACGCACACAGCGAGACTTAATGCATCCAGAAGTGGAGACTTGTGAAATCCCCTTTAGTAGGCCTATAGTCGACATACAGCGGTGGCTTATATAGTCCAAGCAATCCGTCGATCGCTGCCTTGGTTGTTGGACTAGACCGCTCGCTCGCTTGGGATTCCAGTGCAGACGGGGGAAAAAATGGAAAAATAATAATTAAAAAAAAACAAGCAGGAATTTGGTTAAAATCACATATGAACGCGGATGTCAGTAGGTCCCAAATGCAATGAGTGGAGAGGGAGGATTATAGGCAGCAAGCAAGCAGGCAGGCAGCAAACAGTAGCCTACGAACAGTCCAGGCGATCCGACGGCGAAAAAGTCTTCAAAAAGAAATATGTCCCGAAAGCAAAAACTTGAGTTTAAATATATGAGCGAAAAAATTAGATGAAGGAAATAAAGAAAGATCCCCCCCGAAAAAATAATAATATCCAGTAGTATGAGAGTCCGAGAGAGATGGGACTGAAAAGGCTCGTATTTTCCCCTCTCTCTCTCTCTCTCTCTCTCTCTCTCTCTCTCTCTCTCTCTCTTTCTCACACACGCACGCACTCCCGCGCACGCAAACACACACACACACACATTCGCGTCTCTCTATTTTCGTCTATTTTCCCTCCCTCTCTTTCCCTGTCTCTCTCTCTCTCTCTCTTTCCCTCTCTCTCTCGCTCTCTCTCTCTCACACACACACACACACACACAGAGTCAGCTGGAACCAACACGGGCCGCTCTCGTGACGTCAGCGCTCACGGGGGAAAGGCGCTCGGGGGCGTGGATCATTTGCATATGACTGACACGCCCCCTTCGCTTCACTTGCACTGTGTCGCCTTCACGGCCCATGGGAAAACTAGTTAATATGAGTGTCTAATAAGAAAGGCAAGGCAAGATCATTAATATATAGCACAATACAGACACAACAAGGCCGTTCAAAGTGCTTTACAGGGGCAAGGAATATAAAAAGATTAAAATACATCAATAGGATACACATTAGGAAAGCGAATGACAAACATTAATAGAAATTAAACATTTAAATAAAATAAAAATTACAGGTTTAAAGGGAAACAGAAAAGTCTTCAGTCTGGTATGATGAACTTGAACTCTTCATTTGTGTGTTTCTATAAAAAGAATTCTTGTTTTCTATCGCTTTTTCGTGCAGCAGTGGTGAAGTGGGCAGGGAGGTCGCCTCTGGTGTGCAGGGTCAGAGGTTCGATCCCCCGTCTCCCCGCCACATGTCGAAGTGTCCTTGGGCAAGACATTGAACCCCGAATTGCTCCTGATAGGAGCTTGCACCCTGCGTGGTAGCTGCTGCTATGAATGTGTGTGTGATTGGGTGAATGTGTACAAAACAATGTAAAGTGCTTTGAGTCTGTGAAAAACCAGGGAGAAGTGATAGGCTATAAGTGGAGACCATTTATTGAAGGGAGCCTTACTCTTTCTTTTTTGTATTCTACATACTACATCCGACCATAAAAATAATCTAGTTAGGCTGCAGTAGGCTATGCTACAATTGGGACATAGGCCTACTTTTAGTTATCCATTTCATCATAACATTGTGCCTTGATCTTGCACGTAGCCTACTGGATTGTGGGTCAGAATCGCCCAAATAGGATGCAGTTTTCAACACTAAAAATCTCGGCCGGATCTAGTAGGACATCCGGGTATTTTTAACCATCCTAAATCTAGCCACAAGAACTTGGGACATCCTAAATCTTTTTTCTTCCATACTAAATGTAATTTTAGCATTATAGTGTCAATTGTGGTGTACTTTGTTTGTGTGTGTGTGTGTGTGTGGCCTTGTGCAAATTCTGCAACTTCTTTTCTGCTGCCTGTCTTGGCCAGGACTCCCTGTGAGAAGAGTTACTGTAACTCAATGGGACCTTCCTGGTGAAATAAAGGTAAAATAAAATAAAATAAAATAAAATAAAATAAAATAAAATAAAATAAAATAAAATAAAATAAAATAAAATAAAATAAAATAAAATAAAATAAAATAAAATAAAATAAAATAAAATAAAATAAAATAAAATAAAATAAAATAAAATAAAATAAAATAAAATAAAATAAAATAAAATAAAATAAAATAAAATAAAATAAAATAAAATAAAATAAAATAAAATAAAATAAAATAAAATAAAATAAAATAAAATAAAAATAAATAGCAGAAAGTATGCGATTTGGAACGCAGGGAATCATTCAATGCCGTTGTAATTGTTAATATACATATTACAAAACACGCCATCTTGAATTTCTTTAAAATCTCCCACTCTGCGTGGTACCTGAACGCGGCACACACTTGCATTATATTACACCACCTCCCAGCGGTTTCCTCCAATGACTGCCCGTCGTGCCACTAAATCACGCCCCCAGCTGAGGCGACTGGCTTTCCGTGCGGACCGTGAACGCACCCCCGCCCCTCTCTGCTTCTCTCACGCTGTCATGTTTAAACAGCCATCAGGGCCAAAACAACGGCGGTGACCACAGAGCGAGACGTTAGAGTAAAAAACTAAAATGAGATGCGCACGAGAGTCCCGCTGAGACGTCATGATGTTTGCCAATGCTCTGTTGATGTTTTTAAACCGACCCCTCGTGCGCCTGTTAACCTTAAAAATAGGCTAGTTGCGTGTGTGTGTGTGTGTGTGTGTGTGTGTGTGTGTGTGTGTGTGTGTGTGTGTGTGTGTGTGTGTGTGTGTGTGTGTGTGTGTGTGTGTGCCAGTTGTAAAAATGTGACTATTTGCTATGCACGTGACAGGGCTTTTGAAGCAGCTCACACAAAGCAAACATGCACGCGAGCATCTGACACATGTGGGTGGATAGATATGAAACACACATTTCATCATATTTTACATTCAAATCAAATCAAATCAGTTTTATTTGTATAGCCCAAAATCACAAATACATTTGTCTCAGTGGGCTTTACATTCCATACAATATGATACAATATGACACCCTGCCCTTATCTATCTATCTATCTATCTATCTATCTATCTATCTATCTATCTATCTATCTATCTATCTATCTATCTATCTATCTATCTATCTATCTATCTATCTATGACACCCTGCCCTTACACCCTTAGCTCGGCTGAGAAAAAACTCCCAGTAAAAAAAACCCTTTACCGGGATTTAAAAAAATTGAAGAAATCTCAGGGAGAGTCGACAGAGTAAGGGATGTCATAAGTAGAGAAAAATCATGAAGGAATTTCATCATTGACCAGGTGATTACATGGCCTAGCCTAGCCTATAGCCTATATTACTTTAGTCTATTCTGCATTCACAGGCAATGCAAACCTTCATATTGTGATGTATCAACAAACGAAAAATGATGGAGCCAGGAGGGGGGAAAATCAAATTAAGAGTTTTTTTTTAATCAATAACTTGATTATTATTTCAATGCTATTTCATAAACAGTTGTAGCCTATGTCAAATATTCTACATAATTAACCTGTAATTTTTATTTTTATTTTTTTGGTAAAATGTTTTAATTATTTTATTTAAATGTTGTATTTTTATCCATGTTTTAAATTTGTTCCTTTTTTTGTATTTGTATTCTTTATTTGATTTTAACCCTGTGAAGCACCTTGAGTGGCCCTGTGCCTGAAATGTGCTTTATAAATAAAATTGCCTTGCCTTGCCTTGCCTATAATAACCACATTCAAAGTGGCTACAATTATCTTAAATGCAACCTTTATCTTGCATCATCAGCGAAGGAAAAAAGAGGGGGAAAATCAAATTAATAGTTGTATAAAAAATAATCAAATTGACTATTATTGTTGGGTTATTTACAGTTGTAGCCCTCTGAACCCTAGGGCTATTTTGGCCGTTTTGCATACTTTTGATCAATCCTAAACTACAGTAAGAAATGTTTATCATCATGCCCAAGTTTGGTATCTTTTTGTTCAAAACACCCTAGTCTCGCAAAGCCAGACCAAACTACAGCAACCTATATGACCTGATAGTTATTTATTTCATTTTGACATGATAAATGATCATATTAGACCAAAAACAACATGATAAATGTAAAAACGGATTAAAAAATATATGCCTGTCAAATACAGTATCTTACACAGCTTAATAATCACATTTAAAGTGGCTACATTATATTAAAGCCGATTCATCTAGTCAGGAGACTGTCTGTAGCCTTGCCCGGGCCTTAATGATTCGCCTGTTTTTCTCCCTCTGAATGTCCCAATCTGCCTCTCGCGCTCTCAACAACCGAAGGAAGCACATGGCCCCAGCACGCGCCGACTGTTGCCGACCGGCGAGTCTGCTGCGCGCTGATTGGCTGAATCTAGGTCAGTCGCTTTCCCTCTCGGCCTCCCATTGGTCAGAATTAGGTCACTGTCTCCGCCCACAGGGTTCCCCATGCCAGTGCCGCGTGACAAGCGAGAGAGTGAGAGAGAGAGAGAGTGAGTGTGTGTGTGTGTGTGTGTGTGTGTGTGTGTGTGTGTGTGTGTGTGTGTGTGTGTGTGTGTGTGTGTGTGTGTGTGTGTGTGTGTGTGTGTGTGTGTGTGTGTGTGTGTGTGTGTGTGTGTGTGTGTGTGTGTGTGTGTGCAAAGAGAAAGATTAGTGCTTCACTTCTGAGGGCTGCAGCAGCAATGTTCACATTTATTTCTTAGTAAATAAATGAACGACCCTTTATTGAAATAAATATTACAAATATAAAAATTTAAAAAAAATCAAATTAATTTAACAAATCGAACAAAATTTTCAAAACTGAAATACAATAATCAAATAAAATGGAATTAAATTAAAAAAATAAATAAAAATGTCAACAAGCGCGCAGGGCATGGGCTTGGCTGTTGACATATTAGCAATTAGCCTATGTCCATTTGACACAGCGGCGTTACCACCATTAAAGTGGACAGAATGTTTTTTTTTTTTTTAAGATTATTTTTGGGCATTTTCAACCTTTATTAGACAGTACAGAGTTGAAATGGGGAGACAGACAGAGAGAGAGAGAGAGAGAGAGAGAGAGGGGGGGGGGGGGGATGACCTGCAGTAAAGGTCCACGGGTCGGATTCGAACCCGCGACCACTGCAACGAAGGCCGGAGCCGATATGGTACGCGCTCTATCCACTACACCACCGGAGCAATAATCCGGAATGTGTAACAGTTCCATCTAGGTGTCCATATATCAGCGGTTAATCCACACCTATGGAATGTTCTCCAGCCAATCAGAATAGAGTATTCACACAGACTATGGTATAATGTTGTATTATCGATAGTTCCTATGCTGTGTATTGCATAACTCGTATTTAACACAGCACGCAAACGTACTGTGTATACTTAAAGTGTTTATTATCTTTTTTTTAAAGATATTTTTTTGGTATTTTTATGCTTTATTGATAGTGTAGAGACAGAGTTGAAATGGGGCAGAGAGGGGAGTGACATGCAGAGAACGACCGCGGGCTGGAATCGAACCCGGGTCCGCTGCTGGCAGAGGCCCATGGGGGGGGGGGGGGGCCCTACCAACTGAGCTAAGGGCGCCCCCCCTCTGTGTTTATTATCTTTACAGAAATGTTTAATAAAAGGTGGAGTCAGTGATTCTGGAGAACGCTTGTTGTCATAATCAGTGAATATCTCCTCTCATCTTTTGAAGGTTGCTATTTCAATTCCAGGACAGTTGTAATTTGTCCGATTCATTCTCCAGCAGCTGCTCCGTGGGAACAACAGTTCTTAGAAAGCGCTGCAGTCAGGTCTGGTGACGAGCGCTGTCACATATACACACACTGGAATGTGTTAGTAGTAAGAGGCCAGAATAATCTCACACACACATTCTCTCTCTCACACACACACACACATTCTCACACTCTCTCTCTCACACTCACTCACTCACACACACACACACACACACACACACACACACACACACACACACACACACACACACACACACACACTCTCTCTCCCTCACCTCGCTCACTTTTCTCACACACACACACATACACACTAACTCTTTCACACACAGACACGTACACACTTTTGTAGCTAAACTTGTGAGGACAATCATTGACATAATGCATTCCCTAGCCCCTTACTCTAACCCTAACCAACAAAACTAAATGCCTAACCCCAACCCTAAACACTAACCCTAACATAAACCTAATTCATACCTGAACCTTAGAACCTAGTGTTAACCCTCAAACAGCCCTTTAAAGGCCTGTCCTTTAAACCTAGTGTTAACCCTCAAACAGCTCCTTTAAAGGCCTGTCCTTAAAACCTAGTGTTAACCCTCAAACAGCCCTTTAAAGGCCTGTCCTTTAAACCTAGTGTTAACCCTCAAACAGCCCTTTAAAGGCCTGTCCTTAAAACCTAGTGTTAACCCTCAAACAGCTCCTTTAAAGGCCTGTCCCAAAGTGAGAACTGGACAAAATGTCCAAATTTTCCAAAGATGTCCTCACTCTTTAGGTCTAAAACTCAAATTGTCTCTTACAAAATACACACACACACACACACACACACACACACACACACACACACACACACACACACACACACACACACACACACACACACACACACGAAGCCAATAATGTGTGATCCAAGTTTCATGAGCCGTTTCCAATTCAGATTATTTTCCCCTCGTGCTTTTCCTTCAGACTCAAGAAGCAGCGACCATTCAAAGAGTGTTTAACTGGCGCCATCTAGCGGCCAGACGTCAACTATGCACCAAAGCAAAAGGCTACATTCAGTGTTTATGTTATCACAGTTAGAGTGTCTGTCTGTCTATCCGTCTGTCTGTCAGTCCGTTTGTCTGTCTGTCTGTCTGTCTGTCTGTCTGTCTGTCTGTCTGTCTGTCTGTCTGTCTATCCGTCTATCTGTCAGTCCGTCTGTCTGTCTGTCTGTCTGTCTGTCTGTCTGTCTGTCTGTCTGTCTGTCTGTCTGTCTGTCTGTCTGTCTGTCTGTCTGTCTGTCTATCCGTCTGTCTGTCTGTCTGTCCTTCTGTCTGTCCGTCTGCCTGTCTGTCTGTCTCTGTCTGTCTGTCTGTCTGTCTCACTCACCCTGGAAGTCCTGTGTTAGTACACTCAATCCCTGCGTTCCAAACCACATACTATTTCTTTTTTACTACACTACATACTAAAGTACAGAAGAGTTTTAGGGGCCACAGACAGGAGAGAGACAAAAAATCAGATAAGGAAGATTTTTTTATCGTTATGTCGAGAAATGTCAAGAATAAAGGCGAATACTTCAAAATGCCATTGGAGTTATACTGGGGCAAAACAGTTTAGATATTATCCAAGTAACCACATATTCTGCTGGGAGGTGACTTCAAAACTACCAGCGGTGGAATCAAACTCAGTATATTAAACCTGCAGCCATAGCAGCCCTCAACAAAAGGCCAAGATAAAACACCCCAGTCCCACTCTGTTTATATTCTGTGTGCGTGTTATTTGTTTCTGTCTATTGTCTGTCGGCGTGCGGCCCATAAATGTACCTGTGACGTGTCACGTGAAGAAGAATTTCCCCTTGGAGACAATAAAGTCTAAAGTCTGAAGTCTATGTTAATCAGTGAGTATCTCTTATGATCGGCAACCTGTCTGTACTGTTTGCACTGAAAAAAATGCTGGTGTAAATAACCCGGCTTCCGTAAATTGGTATGTAACCAAAGGGAGCCCACTGCAGCCAGCAGCATGCCGGTTTACAGACTCTAGGCCAGGGGTCACCAACACAGTGCCCGCGTGCACCAGGTAGCCCGCAAGGACCATATGAGGCGCCCGCAGGCCTGTTCTAAAAATAGCATAATAATCTGTTTCCACCATGATCAGTGTCTTCACATAGATGAGTATCATTAATCATTAATAATAATATATAACTAAAGGCAAACTGAGCAAATTTGTTATATCAGAAGAGTGTAACTGGGTGTCCTTCGTATGACGTAGTACCCATGAAGTAGCCCTCAGGTTCAAAAAGGTTGGTGACCCCTGCTCTAGGCTGTGTCTTAACTCTGGATTATTATTCTCCAGCACACACCGTATAGACAGGAAGCATGTCGTGTGGAGATTTTCTATTCACTGATTTTGACATGAAGTGATTTTGACAACAAGCGTTCTCCAGAGTTGCTGACTACACCTTTAAGTAAAGCAGTGTGTAGAATTTTGGGTTTTATTTCCTAGCAGATTTTGTAGAAAGTAATTATAATATCCATAAGTACATTTAATTTAGTGCATAATAGCTGAACATTTTTTTTTAATTTTTTTTTCCCCTTAGAAAGGGTCTCATATATGTCCATATTTCTGCATATTTTGGACCAAGGCCTAGTGCCGCCATCTTGAAAGTGTCATAGTTGGAATGTCATCAGGTGCATTGTTTAACATTTAGAATTGTTCTTGTCCTTGAAGGCCACTGTAGCTTCTGTTATTATTCAAAAGGGTTGGGGTTACCCAGGGAGCGTTGCATTCTAGAACTTTCTAGAACTTTCTTGATGATGTCATATTACACACTGCACCTTTAAGTAAAGCAGAACAATGATACAAAGAAATATAGGGTAGGTATTATTTTTTTAAAGATAATTATTTTGGCATTTTCAAGCTTTTTCTTTTTTATTGATAGTACAGAGTTGAAATGGGGAGACAGAGAGAGAGAGGGGGGGATGACTCGAACCCGTGACCACTGCAACGAAGGCCGGAGCCAATATGGTACGCGCTCTATCCACTACGCCAGGGCTATTCAATTAGTTTTGAATGGGGGCCGGTTGGTGGAAATTATCCAAAATGAGGGGCCAGAAAAAAATGCCTAAAACTGATGAGCATCACATCAATAGCTACATATACTGTAAAACAGTACAACGACATAGGAGTGCATATATTGTCTTTATTTTATCAAATAGAGTTCACCAGCTTATCAAAAAAAATCCCTGACTACGCCACCGGAGCGCCCCAAAATATAGGCTACGTATGTATGTCGTATCCACAAACTGTATAATACAGACTAAACCATCAAACTGATAGAGGCACGTGTCAGAGCATTCAGCCTCTGAAGTCAAATCTGTGGATCAGCTGCTCACCTGATGCCACGCTCCAGGTGAACAACAGCTGACCGCTAGCATTGATGTGTGTGTGTGTGTGTGTGTGAGTGGGGGGGGGGGGGGGTGGGGAGGGTGTGTGTGTATGTGTGGGGGTGGGGAGGGTGTGTGTGTATGTGTGGGGGCGGGGAGGGAGAGTGTGTGTGTGTGTGTGTGTGAGAGAGAGAGAGACAGTGAGTGAGTGTGCGTTTGTTTGTTTGTGTTTGTGTGTGTGTGTGTGTGTGTGTGTGTGTGTGTGTGTGTGTGTGTGTGTGTGTGTGTGTGTGTGTGTGTGTGTGTGTGTGCATGTGTGTGTGTGTGTGTGCATGTGCATGTGTGGGGTGTGGGGGGAGTGGGAAGGGTGTGTGTTCTTGTGTGTGGGCGCGTTTATTTGAGAGAGAGTGTGTGTGTGTGTGTGTTCGTAATTATGTGTGTGTGTGTGTGTGTACCATGTCGTGGAGAGAAGCCTCTTCAGTGTCACAGTGGGAGTATGAGATATAAATACACACAGAGGGTTCATTATGTGAACACAAGCTTTGAAGAGATGTTGGAACATTTGTTTACGAGTTGTTGGTTAATCCACAGTCACGCGTTCTCCAGAATCACTGACTCCACCTTTTATTAAACATTTCTGTAAAGATAATAAACACGGGGGTGGGGGGGGGGCCTTAGGTCAGTTGGTAGGGCGTCCCCCCCCCCATGGGCCTCGGCCAGCAGCGGACCCGGGTTCGATTCCAGCCCGTGGTCGTTCTCTGCATGTCACTCCCCTCTCTGCCCCATTTCAACTCTGTCTCTACACTATCAATAAAAAAAATATCTTGAAAAAAAAAAATTATCCTCACACAGTCACCACGGCTCTGATAAGATAGAATCATTAGTGTTTCCATTTTCTAGCTACATGTAAAGTTTCATGCTTTTATCGCAAAATGCACGATTCTAAGTGAATGTGGAAGGACACTTATCCGCTGGACTAGACACAGTTTGACAGAAACAGACAAGTTGTTTAAAAGGTGGAGTCTGTGATTCTGGAGAACGCTTGTTGTCAAAATCACTCTGTCGAAATCAGTGAATATCTCCTCATGATCCGCTACATCCGTACTGTGTGCGCTGAAAAGAATCAAGTGTTGAAACATAGCTCTTAACGGGTATTTAAAGGTAGAGTGTGTAATATGACATCATCAAGAAAGTTCTACAACGTTCTAGAATGCAACGCTCCCTGGGTAACCCCAACCCTTTCGAATAATAACAGAAGCTACAGTGGCCTTCAAGGACAAGAACCATTCTAAATGTTAAACAATGCACCCGATGACATTCCAACTATGACACTTTCAAGATGGCGGCACTAGGCCTTGGTCCAAAATATGCAGAAATATGGACATATATGAGACCCTTTCTAAGGGAAAAAAAAAAAAAAAAAAAAATTCAGCTACTATGCACTAAATTAAATGTACTTATGGATATTATAATTACTTTCTACAAAATCTGCTAGGAAATAAAACCCCAAATTCTACACACTCCAGGTTTAAACTGTAGTGTGCAACATGCCAGTTTACAGAGCCTAGGCTGTGTATTAACACCAGATTTATTTTCAGCAAACACACAGTAGTAGGCCTATGGACAGGTAGCGGATCGTGAGTAGATATTTACCGATTTTAACAAGGCCTCTCCAGAATCACTGACTCCACCTTTAATGCCAGCTGTGTGCAAGTGTTTGTTGCTGGAATATGTTATGGATATCTGACCCTTGATCCTTAAAGACCTACTTCACCGGTGGGAATATGAAGGTGTATTGAACTCTGAGATCCTATGTAGTATAAATGTGCAAAACGTTTTAGAAATCAGTTCATCCTAGCCTGAGAAAAGGCAGAAAGAGTGTTTTATGGTCTCACTGTCTGACCCTACATTTTCCCATGCCTGACATCACACGTGGTAAAATGTAGGGTTAGGATTAACAGGACAGCTGGGCCAAGGGAAGACTGAGGGAAGAAAAACCTCATTCATTATATTAAAATAGCGATTTTATAATGATAGAACGCCTGTTCCATATGTGTGAAATATTCCTTTAACTACACCAAACAAATGCCTAATTTCTATTTCCGGCCCGGGTCGTTTTCTGCATGTCATTCCCCATTTTACCCATTTCATCTCTCACTCTCTCTCTTTCTCTGTCTGCACTACGCATAAAGTATTCATAATGCCAAAAAAAAACTTCAGACATGCCGTGTTCCAAATCTTATACTCTTTCTTTTTACTACACTACATACTAAAGTACAAAAGAGTTTTAGTCTTTTTACTGCACTACATACTAAAGTACAGAAGAGTTTTAGTCTTTTTACTACACTACATACTAAAGTACAGAAGAGTTTTAGTCTTTTTCCTGCACTACATACTAAAGTACAGAAGAGTTTTAGTCTATTTACTACACTACATACTAAAGTACAGAAGAGTTTTAGGGCCACAGACAGGAGAGAAAAATAAAATCAGATAAAGGAAGATTTTTTTTCATTATGTCGAGAAATGTCAAGAATAAAGTTGAATACTGCAAAATGCTATTGGAGTTAGCGAGGCGTTTATGTATTTTCAGCATACTACAATTGACGTGCATGTATTGGGACATCCTATATCTTTTTTCTGGCATACTAAACAGTAGGGAAATATGGGGATTGGAACGCAGGGATTTGATTTTACTACAAGACCTGCACAATGAAACCACATTTTATCGACAGTACTGTCTGAAAGGGAAGCTAAACAAATAAGTTTTTATGATGTGGTTTGGGTGAACCGACACCCTTTGAACCAGAGCTGTGGTTAGCAGCCACCAGATAAAGAGAGGGGATGTTGACTTTGGTTGCGTTCCGAATTGCATACTTTCTACTATATAGTATGGTAGAAAAAAAGATTTAGGATGTCCCGATTCTTGTGGCCAGATTTAGGATGGTTAGAAGTACCCGGATGCCCTACTTCATGCGGCCAAGATTGTTAGTGTTACCTAGAGTCGTATACTCTTGCATAGACCCCGCGTTCCAATTCACATACTTTTTATTTTTCCCAAACTACATACTAAAGTACAGAAGAGTTTTAGATCAAAATCAGATAAGGAAGATATATATATTTTTTTTCATGATGTTGAGAAATGTCAAGATTGAATAAAGACGAATACTCCAAAATGCTATTAGAGTTAGTGGGGCATTTATGTGTTTTTTAAGCATACTACAATGGACGTGCATGTATTAATTAGGACATCCTAAATCTTTTCCTGGCTTTTACTAAATAGTAGAGAAGTATGGGGATCGGAACTCAGGGAGAATTAACATGTGCATAAATGTTACATATCGAGGGCTTGGCGCAAAAGGGGCGTAAGTGACATTTTCAGAATTTTACAGGAGAGCAAAAACAAACGTTTTATTTATTGTAAATATTTAATGAAAAACAGCAAATGGAAGAAATCTCTACTTTAAGAGAGATTAGACTTCAAGGAATTCATATTTGTGAAAAAAATATATATATATTAAAAAAAAATAAAAAATAAAGTGTTTATTTTAGAGTCCATATTGTCTCCATCATATGTGGGTATATCAAATTCTCCAAACATATTCAAAACACTTTTTCTGAAGTATAAATGTTGGTCTTTTCTGCAATCCCTCCATATTGTCAGCTCTTTTAGCCTATTTATGATGAATTTACGCCTTTTATGCTCCAAACTCAACTGAAGGTTTTCACTTACGCCTTTATGTTTTCAGCCTTTATTTAAAAAAGTAAAATGTTTAGTGACGTTATTCTCTTATCATTTGATAGAACTTATCAAGACCTTTAAAATGATATAAAAGTCATTTTCGCAAAATATGTCACTTACCACCCTTTCGCTCCAAGCCCTCGATATTCGTCTTCCAGATATCAGTTTTTGAACATAAACTTAAACCAACAGTCTCCGTGACATTTCAAGGTTTTTTTTTTTTATTTGATGAGGGTTTTCAACAACTCACTTTTAGGCAAAGAAAAGGATAGTAATTTAGTAATAATATTACATGTTTTAGTTTTACAGAAAGAAAAAGAAAAAAAAAAGAAGAAAAAACACGTCAGGACAGGACCTAAGTAATGAACTATGTGTACACGCTTTTGTTACAAAAATCGGGCATAACTGTGGCAATGAGGGGGGGTGGGATAAAAAGGGGGGTGGGGGGGTAGGTACAGGGAGGAAAAAAAATTAATAATCACATCGATACATATACTCATCCCGCTGTTTTACAAAGATAGCCCCAAACTCGGTCCCTCCCACCCGTACATACAATACCAACAATGATAAAAGAAATGATACTTGGAGTAAAAAACAGCAAATAATCAATCAATATATAATAAAATATAATACGAATTGTACAGTACACTCCGGTTATTTCTGTTGTCCTTTTCAAATCCTAAAAACACATCAACTTGAGCTCGAGTCCGTGTGTTTTTTTCCACTGCATCCACGCCTCTTATTTTAAAAAATGACAAAAAGTAGTGTACGTTTAAAAACAAGGTCAACAACACTTTTATGTTATTATGTCCCGACTGCTTCTTGTTCCTTTTCAAACCCCCTTTTGAGTTTCATCAACCGTTTCGTTGTGACATTTAAGAAGAACCGTTAAATGTTGTAAAAGTCCTTTGCACAAGGTTCTCGTAATGTCAGTTTGTCAGGATTTTAGTTCAAGATAACTATCATCTTGGCAGGGCAGATTTCGTTATAAAAAGTGGGTCTCTACTAAGGGGGGAGGGGGTAACAAATAAACAACAAACGGAGCAAGAGACACAGACTATATATATACGGTGTAACTGTGAATAATGTGAACAATTTTGAAAAAATAAACTGGTACTAAAAAGGTACCTCACTTCTACAATAGGCATCCAATCCATATTATGTATGCGCGAACACTGCTAATGGAAGAAAAACAAAATGAAATAAAAAGACAATGCAAAAGGTAACTGGATTAATGCGTTTGTCAATCTGTTGCTACTAAAATTGTCCTTTTTGTCTAGAGTTTCTTCCCCTTAGAAAGACACGGAGGGGTCGGTCTGTGGTTCTGATATTTCGGCCTTTTGAAGTCCACGTTAATTTATCAGCCACCTCTGCCGCCTTAGTTAGGATTGTATACAAGATGCTCCAGAGGGGTGTGTGTGTGTGTGTGTGTGTGTGTGTGTGTGTGGTGGGGACATTACGGTAGTTACATTAAACCCTTCCACCATTCTCCCAACTGTTCTGTTAAAATCTTGCTTCTCTGATTATTTAAAAAAAATAAACATAAAAACAATCTAGTCTAGAAAACTTTTTTTTCTCCTTTTTTTCTTCTTCACTGGATATATTCGGTCAGGACCGTCGATCTCTCGGGCTGCACCAGCACTGGCGGGACCGATATTATTTCGACGGGTGAATGGTCACCGTCGAGCACCTCTGGCTGGTCGTTTTGAACCGGCAGAGGAGGGGGTAGTGGCGGAGGTGGGGAGGGGGATTTGGGCTTCATCAGACCCCAGTTCCCGCCCTTCATGCCGGTACTCATCCCGCGACAGGAGAACTTGTGCCGCACCAGAAGCCCGCGGTTCCAAAAGCGGTGTCGGCATTTGTGGCATTGGAATGCTCCTTGTTTGAGGTGCTTGCCCCGGTGTTTCAAGGCCTTGTGTAGCGTGCTGGCGCGTTTTCCACACACCTGGCACTTCAGACGTGCGCTGCGGCCGGCCAGTTTGGGCGGGTGCCTCAGGGCGTAGTGGATGAACAGGGACCCTTGCTTGGCGAATGTGGCGCTCGGGCAGATGGGGCAGGGGAAGCGCTTGATCGGGACGTCCATTGAGGTGAGCCCCGTGACTTTGACCACGCCCCCGCTCCACACGTTGACCTTCAAAGAGCCGGACTTGGACCGGAGCTGGGCCAGGAGCTTCTTCTTGTTGATCTGCGCCTGCAGTTTGCCGCGCTTCCTCTTGATGAGCAGCAGCTTCTTGCGCGTGTCTCTACTGAGCGGCGTCCCCACCAGCTTCCCGTCCCGCATGATGCTGTGGATCACAACTCGCTTCTTTTTCTTTCGGGTCTTTCTTGTTTGCCCTTGGCGCTTTTGGAAGTCTTTTGAACGGTACTGAAAATGGTGGTGCTGCTGCTGCTGAATAGTCCCCCCTGGTCCTTGCACATGGGACGTCCCGGCGAAGTTGGAACCGGACTCGTAGAAGACCGTTGAGTATCCGGCGGCTTGTGACGGGCTGACCCGCTGGCCGTGGCGGTCGATGCCGTGCTGAGAAAGCTTGTGTCGCACTAAACTGTTGGAGTAGGCGAAGGCTTTGCCGCAGACTTCACAACGAAAGGACTTCTCCATCCCTACGCCCCCACCGTGGACGGTCTGCTGATGGGCCGTCAGATGGAAGTAGTGACGGAAGGACTTCCAACACACGGTGCAGGTGTAGAGCCTCTGGGACGGGGTCCCGGAGGTCGGGGACTTGTCTCCTTGTGAGCACGACCCGTAGAAGTCAGAGTTCCCAGCGTTTGGGATGGCGGCAGCAGCTGCCATGGCGGCGGCGCCACCTTTAACCCTCCTGCCTTGGGCGTCGATCTCTCCTTTCCTGTGGAGCTTCCCGTGCCTCACGAGACTCTGTGCGTAGGCGAACACCTTCCCGCACAGGTTGCATTTGTAGTTCTTCTGCCCGGAGTGCACCGTCAGATGCTTGGTGAGGTGGAACGGCTCACGGAAGGTTTTGCCACAGATGTCGCAGGCGTGCGGCTTCTCCCCGGTGTGGACGCGGTTGTGGCGCCGCAGGGTCTCGGCGCGTCTGAAGCGTTTGCCGCAGATCTGGCAGCTGTACGGCCGCTCGGAGCCGTCTCCCGGAGGGGCAGGGCTGCGTCTTCTCCGTATGATGGTGCTCGGGTCTCTCTTGTCCCGGGCCTTCCTGGGCCTACGGGGCTTGGAGTGGGGCTGGCTCGGGTGGGTCAGAGGCATGGTGGAACCGTTCAGGCTGGACGAGGGTGACGGTCCCAGATTACCAAACCCCAACCCCCCCAGCAGGCCTCCGATGATATCTCTCCGCTCTCCATCGCGGCCTTCGGAGTTGATCTCACACGAGGCGGCGGCGGCAGCAGCAATGGCCGACATGGCGCTGCTGGTGACCTCATCTTCAGAATCGTCTAGTAGGGAGGAGAGGGGCAGGTGGGGGTGCGGCTGCTGAGGGGGCTGGTGGTGGTGCTGGTTTGGGTGGGGGTGCAGAGTCGGGGCTAAAGGGGCCTTACGTAGAGTTTGACTGTTCATTTCACTCTCCGACTGGTACAGAGCCGAGGGTTGGGATCGCCTGTAGTCATCCACACCGCCGCTGTACGGCGACTGGTTCTGGTAGCGGTTTCTGGAATAATCCGTTGCGTACTTGTCGCTGGACATTGAAGCCCCTCCGCTGCCTCCCATTTTACTGCTGCCTGGGTTGGACGACCCGCCGCCCTTTTTTGAAATGCGTGGAGGTTTGCCACAAGCGCCAGACGCAGCGTGGTTTAGGAGAGAGGTGCTTTCACGGAAGCAGCGTCCGCAAGCCGGGCAGCGAAACGGCTTCTCGTCATGAATCTTCTCGTGTCTCGTTAGCGATTCTCGGCGGTTGAAAGACTTTTGGCAGATGCTGCAGGCGAATGCCCGGGTTTCGGAGTGGGTTACACTGTGTTGGATGAGGTGCCCCCTCTTTTTGAATCTCTTGCCGCACTCGCCGCAATTGAATATCCGATCTGGGCCGGGATCGTTGCAATCGGACTTTCTGCTGGCGCTCTCCGGTGTCAAGCCGTGGCTGCGCAGATGCCTTCGCAGGCTGGAGAGATGGGTGAAGGTTTTACCACATTCACCACAGTGGTAAAGGGGTTCTGGTTCGGGCTGGCCGGATGAACTACTAGCGTGGCTTTCTTGGGATTTGGACAACTGTCGGTTGGCTACGAGCACAGAGGTGGAGTTAGAGGAAGGCGGGGCGGACGAAGAGCTCGAGGATGACTGTTGGGCGTGAGACGAATGTGACGGTGTGCTTCCGATGCCAGTCATCCCCACGCCCCGAGAACCTCCTCCTAAAAGGCCTGTTGAGGAGCTCTGACTGTGCCCACTCGAGCCACTAGTATGGGCGTGAGTGCTATGGCCGTGACTGCTTTGACTATGGGTACTAGTCTCAGATTTCCTCTGCGGTAGGTAGCCCGCCATTGCTTTCTTCCGCCTGCTTCCGCCACTCGAAGATGAAGAGGAGCTATCCCCGGTCTTTGCCGAATCGTCCTTGGAGAGGGACAGGTGTAGGGGCAAGGGGAGGGGCATGCCGGCCTCCTGCTGCATTAGCGACGCTATCTGGTTTGAGGAGAGCACCGGAATGCCCTGGAAATCAAAGCCTCCCAAAGGGGCGGGCTGTGGGGACGGGTGCAGCGGGTGCGGGTGGTGGGTGTGACTGTGTGGGTGCGATAAGGCGTGAGGCGTCAGCTGCTGTTGCTGCTGCTGAGGCTGCGAGGAGGAGTGGTGGCCGTGGGACGAGTGGAGGGCCGGGGGAGGCGCTAGGCCCGAGTTTGAATCCGCGGACCCTTGTCCCAAACCCAAGTGGTTGTGACCGCCTTGCTGGACGAGGAACTGCTCCAGGCTGCTGTTGGCCGGGACGCCCGACAAGAAGTACTGGTTGGCGGCGAGCATGCAGCTGAACTGCTGGTGGAGGCTGCGTGGGTCGGACTGGCCCACCAGCGGGACAGAGATGCTGCCAGACGGGTTATTGGAGGAGGATGAGGTAGAGGTGGAGGGCGAGGAGGAGGATGGGCCAGAGGGCTGCGGGACAGAGAGACCGGGGTGTAGCGGTGGGGGAGGGGGCGCAGGCGTTACCACTCCGCCGATCACCCCCGAGCTTCCACTGCCGCCGCCGCCAAAGTCAAAGCGTCCCATTCCAGAGTGGAGCTGCTCCTGGGCCAGCGCTGCCTCGGCCGGGTGGAACGGCCTCAGGAACTGGGGGTATCCCGACGAAGAGCTCCCACTGCCGCTACTGCTGCTGCTCATCTTACTGGACTTCCTGTGTGAGGAAGATGAAGACTGACTCTGGTGGGAGATGGAGGGAGGGGGGCCCGCGCTCATTTTAGCGAATAAGGAGGAGGAGTCGGCGAAGGCATTGCTCCGAGAACTCTGCAGAGATCCCAGGCCCAGGCCGGACAGCAGGCTGCCGTCGCCGGACGGCTGGTGCTGCTGCTGCAGCTGCTGTTGATGCTGCAGCTGCACTTGCTGTTGGTGGGTCAGTTGTCTTTCCAGTCCCAGGCCTTTGAACTGGTGCGCTTGGTGTCCGCTTAGCATTTCCAAAATGTCCATAGGATACTTGCTGAACTGAAACATCTCCAAAGGGAAGATGTGGCCTCAAGCTGGCAAAACAGCCCTTTACACTTAAGTCTGTGTAGTGGCTGTTACCAGCGGTGAACCCTTAGCAAACTACTAGAAGTCCTGCTGGGGAATTCAACCCTCAACTTTTCCAAATGAACCGCTATAGTCCAACAAAAGCAGATGCTTGATTTTCTCACATAAATGTATCAGTAATAGTGAAGCCTTCAAGTGCTTCTATGGGATGTTATAAAAAGGGTCATAAATAGGCAAAAATACTAAATGATACTAAAGTCTGTAGTGTTTCTTTTAAGTGTTCCATAACAGTTTGTTCATTTTTAAAATCAGGTTAGAAGTCCCATGAAGAAGTGTCCGTTATATCACTGGTGGATGAACCATTGTTCCTCTGCCCGTCGGGTCCCTTCAAGGAGTTCTCAGGACGTCCTGAAGAAAGACGGAGAAAAAAAAGACAATAATGTTAGTCAGTGATCCAGTGACTTGATACAGATCTGATAAACAAAACCCCTTTTTGGCGCAGATATCAACAGTGTTTTATATTTTCTTGCCTCAAATACCGGATGCCGAATGTCTCAAAAGGAACCTCCCAAATAAACAAATGTTCAAACACAAGCAAATGATTCAGCTAAACTTACACACACACACACACACACACACACACACACACACACACACACACACACACACACACACGAAAGAAAAAAAATAATGCCTTTATTGTCATTGTATCATCAAAAATAACATACAACAAAATTGTAAGGTGCTAAGTAACAAAACAAAAAACATTCTTCACATATTCAGTCATACATTCCAGACGAAAATAATACATAAATGGGTCAATGACGAATAAGGGTTGTCATGATGGTTTTTTGAAAATCTTTCAAAAATATATTTTAAAAGCATCCTTGAATCAATTTAAAATATACATTTTGTGTTTCTGTTAGTTTTATTTCATGGGAAATGGGATTTACACAATTTTCTACTAAAAGTAGGCCCAAATGGACCTGACAATGTCAAATGGTGTAACCACGAAAGAATAAGAAATATTCATTATTTTGTCCACCATAGTGTAATATGAGTGTAACTCATAAGAATAATAACTTCCATTTCAAAATATCACATGAAAAAAGATTTTATTTGGATAACCCCTAAATCTAAATTGTATGCGTTTTTGCAATTTTGAGCAGGACGTTAGCTGGAAACATCTTGTTTTCTAAATAATTGTTGACCAATCGTGTTAAAAGTGTTAAAAATGATTTAATACATTTAAGAAGAGTAATCAATTCTGGCCTACATTAATTTACAGGTACATTTTGATTTTTTTAGGAAAAATACTGGTTACACCATTTGACACAAACCAGTTACACCACTTGACGGTGTTGCTTCTACAGCCAAAAAGTTTCATAAACAACACTGAAATCAGGCACTACAGTCAAGATAGTTACTGTGTTTGGACTTGCCATTGGATTTTGTTTTCATGTACTTAAAACATTGGTCAACAAATACCATTAAGGTGACTATGGAGTAATTATTCTATCTTTATTCACAAGCGTGGTCTTCTGGTTCAAGAGCATGCCGTGTTGTTTTCACATTCAGATGTTGTAATTATATGCTCTTAAACCTAAAGAAAAAACACTCTTAAATAAAGATCTCCATGGATGACAAAAATGTTCTAGGGTCAAACTCATTTGATTGTATTTATGGAAAAAATTCAATCAACAACAAAAAGTCTTAACAAATTGTGTGTTTGTGCGTTTAAGTGCGTCTATGTTTGTTTGTGAGAAAGAGCTAGGTGGATGGGTAGAAGAGACTAGGAGATTCATGTATGTTAAGGGTCCTGCTCCTGCATTCCCTTTTAAACAGTGAATTCATATCTAGTTATATCAATCTGAAAGCAAGGTATTATTTGGTTGACGTTATGCCTTGTGATCTGATTACATTTAAGAAAAAAGCTTGCAGCAGCACATGTGAGCGTGAGTGCACGCTTGTTTCTGTTCATGAAAACTACCTTTCCTGTCCTCTTTTTGCAAGGTAATTGGCTTGTTTCCTCTTTTGAATGTGTCATCTATTGTAGAGAAAGTTGCTCAATTCTGAAGCCTAAATTTGATTAACATTTTCTACTATTCACAAATTGTTGGAGTTCTAGGTATTTAAAGCTGCTGTTCATCCTTCCACATTAGGTGTCACTGTTCATATGCTTCATTTATATCATTTATTCATGTATTATGAAATTATGTGACATTAAAATGAAAAGGAATTATATAAAAATATGCATTGAAGCTAAGCATGAATTAAAAAATCACAAAATCATGCCACTTAATGATTTCATCCTAGCCGTACCTAGCTTTGGTGATAAAGTTGTGGAAATACCAACTATTTTTAGAAGATACAAACAATAATAACCTAAAACTGGTTTAAAAAAGTAATTGAGCTCATATTTCATTTTAAACCAGTATCATAAACTAGTGAATTTTGAAAAAAATTGACAAAAACCGAGATGTTTGTCAAATTAGTCAAATGGTGTAACCGGTTACACCATTTGACATTTCGACTAAAAATCGATTTTGACAGGCATTATCATGGACTCATATCTGAGGACATGGTCTTGATGTGAATACATCAAATATAATTCTTAAAACAAATAATACTATTTATGTAAAAAATATTTTTTCAACGTTTTATTTGGGTTACACCATTTGACATGTAACCCAAATGATACTTGACATACCCTAAAAGTGCAAATATCTTATATTTCTTGGAGAGCTCTTAACTTTGGAATGCAGCAGTCATGTTCATCAGGGGTCCTTTACTGTTCTTAAAGATTTGAACAAAATGGCACCTTGAATGATGGTTACACCACTTGACAATTCAGGACATTCGCTCGCTCCCCAAATTATTAGAACAAATATGAAAGTTGTATTTAAATATAATTTATATACTCACAATGACCTCCATTTTAGGATAATGCCAAAATAGTTTATAGGATGTTATATTGAGAAATTCACTGTATTTAAGCAAGTTACATTTTGTGGTACGAAGTTGACGGTTACACCACTTAGACATTTTTGCCTTTTATCTCCAAATATTCTCTCAAAATTGAATAAAACCAAAAACTTTCTAATAGGGTCTCTAGAAATGAATGTGTTACAGTAATGTGTAAGCTTTTTTTTTGTTTCCACATTTTCAAATTTAATTTAACCTTACGGACACAAAAAAATGGGCGTCACGTCATTGACCCAAATACATACTTAGAAGTACATACTTAGAAGTACATACTTAGAAGTAATTAAAAACTGCTTTGAGACATTTTACATTAAAAGTGCAAAGATAAACATGTTTTCTAACCCGATTTTTAATGTTGGCAATTCATTTTAATGAGCTGATCATTCTAATCATGCAAGAGCTTAAAGGTGCAGTGTGTAATATGACATCATCAAGTAAGTTCTAGAAAGTTCTAGAATGCAACGCTCCCTGGGTAACCCCAACCCTTTTGAATAATAACAGAAGCTACAGTGGCCTTCAAGGACAAGAACAATTCTAAATTTTAAACAATGCACCTGATGACATTCCAACTATGACACTTTCAAGATGGCGGCACTAAGCCTTGGTCCAAAATATGCCGAAATATGGACATATATGAGACCCTTTCTAAGGAAAAAAATAAAAAATAAAAAAATCAGCTAGTATGCACTAAATTAAACGTACTTATGGATATTATAATAATTTTTTACTAAATCTGCTAGGAAATAAAACCCAAAATTCTACACACTGCAGCTTTAATACTCCAAGTTGTCCCTTGGGTCTGTAGTATTAGAGGATGTTAAAGATTTAATTAAAATAGTGGAATGTTGTTTAATGTATTTATTTAAAAAGTGCCATCCTCCCAAAGAAAATGTAATTTAATTGGCTAAAAATAAATGTACACTGGCAATGTCTGACTCAAAATCAAGGGGAAATTATTCCACCGCCTCCCTACTCCGCCATAGTGGCACGTTGTTTAATGTAATATACAGCTCGGGAAGAAAATAAGAGACCACTCCAAATGTTCAGTGTCTCTCGTTTAACTATCTATAGGTATTTGTTTGAGTAGAATGAACATTTGGGTTTTATAATATAAACTACTGACAACATTTCTACCAAATTCCCCCCCAAAAAATTGTCATTAAGAGCATTTTCAATAAGTAATGTAGAGATGAAGATTTAAGAAAGATCCAGACTGGTCCCTTCATTTTTTCCCGGAGCTGTATTTATTTAACAAATTGCATTCCTCCAAAGATTAAAAAAATAAATGTTGGCTAAAAATATACACACGTTGGCAATGTCTGACTCAAAGTAAAGGGGGATGATGTCACTGCTTCCCTATTCATACTGAATACTTCCCCAGAGGCCTCAGCAGCTGTTGCACAATTATTTTTGCACAGCAGTTGAAATCCTGGAAAGCGCATTTGAGTCTGCATTTGATCGTTTGAACAACCTGGTCTAAATATTATTCTCCAGTCGAATTTTTAAAGGCCTACTTCACCGGTGGGAATATGAAGGTGTATTGAATTCTGAGATCCCATGTAGTATAAATGTGCAAAAAAAAATGAAATTGGTTCATCCTAGCCAGCCTGAGAAAAGGCAGAAAGAGTGTTTTATGGTCTCACTGTCTAACCCTACATTTCTCTTACTGTGATGTCACCAATTTAATTTTTTTTTTGCACATTTATACTACATAGGATCTCAGAGTTCAATACACCTTCATATTCCCACCGGTGAAGTAGGCCTTTAATATAAGCTTGAAACCAATTAACCAAATGCTAAACCGTAAACTTAAATATTAAGACTTTATTGGCCAGTTTCACAGACATGGATTAAGCCTAGTCCAGGACTAAATGGAACTTTGAATGGAGATGGACCGGCCCTGTGTGTGCCTTCTTTTCTTTTGTTTTAATGTCTTGTTCAGTCTGGTTTATTTATATGTGTTGAAATATGTCCAGATAACTAGACATTATCTTATTTATTAATTGTTTGTGCCTTTTAATTAATTCATTGGTTTAAGTTTTTTTCTGTTAACTTTATAGTAAGAAGATAAATACCAGTGAGACAGTACAGTTCAACACTTCATAGACAGTAGTGAGAGCGGCAAACGGCCCTTCAATATGCCACAGGATTCCTGTCCAACTCCAGCTGGAGAACATGGCTGCCACACACACACACACACACACACACAGACAGACAGACAGACAGACAGACAGAGAGACAGAGAGAGAGCCAGCCACACACAGACAGACAGACACAGCCATCCAGCCACACACACACAGTCACACACAGCTAGCCAGCCACAAACACACACAGCAACACACACAGAGCCAGCCACACACACACACACACAGCTAGTCACACACACACACACACACCTAGCCAGCAACACACACAGCCATCCAGCCACACACACACACATAGCTAAATGCCAGATCAAAAGAAAAAAAGGGTGTCTGGTGGACAGTGTCTTTGTGTGCGAGGAGGGAAACAGGTTTTTAAGAATCGACATTCAACAATTCCCTCCGGTCAGAAATGCGATCTGATATTTAGAGATTGGCATTTTTTAATTAAGGTCCCGTTTTGTTTTCTAATCCTTCAAGGTGTTCAAAGCCATCTAGGGAGAAAACGGGAGAAAACGTTTTCACACAAATTGTGGTGGATAGTATTAAAGGTGCAGTGTGTAATATGACATCATCAAGAAAGTTCTACAAAGTTCTAGAATGCAACACTCCCTGGGTAACCCCAACCCTTTCGAATAATAACAGAAGCTACAGTGGCCTTCAAGGACAAGAACAATTCTAAATTTTAAACAATGCACCTGATGACATTCCAACTATGACACTTTCAAGATGGCGGCACTAGGCCTTGGTCCAAAATATGCAGAAATATGGACATATATGAGACCCTTTCTAAGGAAAATAATAATAATTAAAAAAAAAAATCAGCTATTATGCACTAAATTAAATGTACTTAAGGATATTATAATTATTTTCTACAAAATGTGCTAGGAAATAAAACCCAAAATTCTACACACTGCAGGTTTAAACTCTTGCTTCATTCGTTTTGAGTCGTATGCTCTTTTGTGTGTGTCTTTCCTGGGGTGACTTATATATATTTCTTTAAAGTCTCGCTTCACGCTGACTGGTGACCTTTGTGTGGCTTTGCAGAGCTGCTCAACTCGAACACATTTCCCCCGAGACCGAAACCAGAGAGGCCAAACATCCTCGCCGTGTCGTCACATCTGTACGGACTGAAACCGAGCAGAGAGACACTGGGGAACCAACCGAGGCTGGGCCCTGCAGCTAGGGAAGCGCGAAAATACACCAGCATACGAAAAAAAAAAATTAAAATGAATATGAATTTGTCCTGCATAGAGACATTGTAGCACCCTCAAAAGCGTTTTTTTTTGGAGCAGTCGTAATGTAGTGGTTACCCTCCCCTCCCCATGGAGTCTCAGTCCTCTTCACAGCAGACCCGGGTTAGAATCCAACCCGGGTCGTTCTCTGCATGTCATTCCCCTCTCTGTCACATTTCATCTCTGTCTCTCCAAACTGTTTAATAAAGCATTAAAATGCCAAAAAAGAAATTAAAAAAAATATATATATATAGTTTTTACCAGCACCAAAGGTTATTATTTAAAAGGTGCAGTGTGTAATATGACATCATCAAGAAAGTTCTAGAAAGTTCCAGAATGCAACGCTCCCTGGGTAACCCCAACCCTTTTGAATAATAACAGAAGCTACAGTGGCCTTCAAGGACAAGAACAATTCTACATTTTAAACAATGCACCTGATGACATTCCAAAAACATGGATGCCTCCATACGACTTGCCTGCTAAATGTACAATATGTACTATTAATATTTGTAATTCTCCGCTCAGTAGGATAATTCAGATTATTGGCAGAGGTGATTTTACACCAATGAGGACATATTTATGAATGAGGATATTGATTTTAGCTAATATATTACTTGAAATGTTACACAGTGTCCCTTTAATAACAGGTTTTTAATAATCGGTATTTACATGTTGCCTTATATCCAAAAAGCAAAATCAAACAGACACACATCTTCACCTTTCACATTAACTGGTTCCGGTCCTAAACGCATATCAATGTTATGTTTAGTTTAACATGCAATGTGTACTTCATAATAAAAAGGCACTATTTATGTTATTTCTTGTTCATAGTGATTTTCATAACCTATCTTGTTTTTAAATGTTTTAATGTGTTGTTGTGATATTTGTATTTTGCTTATGTTGCTGTAGAGGACCTTGAGACATTTTCTGTAAAAAAAATTGGTTGGGCTATAATGTTTTACTCTATGGAGGAGGTCTCACTCTTAAAGGTGCAGTGTGTAATAATATGACATCATCAAGAAAGTTCTACAAAGTTCTAGAATGCAACACTCCCTGGGTAACCCCAACCCTTTAGAATAATAACAGAAGCTACAGTGACCTTCAAGGACAAGAACAATTCTAAATTTTAAACAATGCACCTGATGACATTCCAACTATGACACTTTCAAGATGGCGGCACTAGGCCTTGGTCCAAAATATGCAGAAATATGGACATATATGAGACCCTTTCTAAGGAAAAAAAATATAAAAATTCAGCCATTATGCACTAAATTAAATGTACTTATGGATATTATAATTACTTTCTACAAAATCTGCTAGGAAATAAAACCCAAAATTCTACACACTGCAGGTTTAAAAACAACAATTACAGAGCTGTCAAGTCAACATGTGAGATGAAATGTGACAGACTGTATTCCCCAAGCACAGCAGCAGCTCCCTATGCATCATATTACAAACACCATAATATCTATTCCAACCTGTTAACAACATTTCTCTTTGTTTTGTTTTATTTTTTGTTGATTAAGGGTTTGTGATGTCACACGTGGGAAAAATGTAGGGTTAGACAGTGACACCATAAAACACTCTTTCTGCCTTTTCTCAGTGTCTTAGCAATTAAGCCTTCTGAAAATGTTAAGACATTTTATTACCAATTAAGGCATTATCATTGGATTAATAAAATCAATTACTTTGGGCTTTTTTGTAAGATTCTGCTGGAACACAGGTCAATTTGTCTTTGCTAAAAAATAAGGTTAGAGGCAACACTCTTTCAAATGTTTGCTTTTGCACGTTGTCTGTAAATATGTTTTACACACAAACACAAAGTGGTTTCAGTCAGTCTGAGGAGCAGATTGTGCAGCTGCTTTAGCATAAACATATACACAATAAAACGCAGAAATAAAAATGCTTACTACACTGATATGTATTGTCCACTCAGATATGTGTATGGTTTCAAATAACATGTACCAAGTTTTTTTTTTTTTTTTTTAACCTTTATTTCTACAGGTAAATCCCATTGAGACCAGAGACTCTTTTGCAAGGGAGACCTGTTTTCCTTTCCCACGTCACCATTCACACACACATTCATACACCGATAGCAGGCTAACTATTGACATTCACACGAGGCAAGGTGGGTGAAGTGTCTTGCCCAAGGACACAACAACTATGACACAAGCGGCAGGGCGGGGATCGAACCTCCAACCCTTTGATCATCGGCCAACCAGCTCTACCAACTGAGCCACAGTCGCCCCACAGTTGTTCTGCGTGCCCAGCCCACACTTGTTTTGTAATGTTGATAAAAGGCATGTTAACCACGAGCAACCAAATTTGAAAACTGACCATTTTCAGCAGGTTGTTTTAATCTTACCAGCCGATCCACAGGACTGAAGGAAACCGGTTCATACTTATTTAAACACGTTGTGTGCTAATACAAAAAGGTAAGAGCAAGGCAACTAGTATTTAGAATGTATATAATGTTAATATTGTTCAGGTTATGTTCTTATGTTATGTATCTTATTCTACTCTTATTCTACTTTTTTTTTTATGTTTTTTTTTAATGTGTGCTCTATTCTTGATGTGTTTTTGTTTTTGCATCTGTAAAGCACCTTGAATGGCCTTGTGTCCGAAATGTGCTTTAGAAATAAACTTGCCTTGCCTATATGTTTTATCGTTCCTATTGCACCGTGGGTCAGTGATAAACGCTATTTTGATTCTGATGTTTGTCTTGCAAATATAACTGACACATTTTTACTTTTGGCTTTGACTTAAAGGGACACTGTGTAACATTTTAAGTAATTATTTTTGCTAAAATCAATTTCCTCATTCATAAATATGTCCTCATTGGTGTAAAATCACCTCTGCCAATAATCTGAATTATCCTCCTGAGCGGAGAATTACAAATATTAATAGTACATTTTGTACATTGAGCAGGCAAGTCTTATGGAGGCATCCATGTTTTTGGAATGTCATCAGGTGCATTGTTTAGAATGTAGAATTGTTCTTGTCCTTGAAGGCCACTGTAGCTTCTGTTATTATTCTAAAGGGTTGGGGTTACCCAGGGAGCGTTGCATTCTAGAACTTTCTAGAACTTTCTTGATGATGTCATGTTACACACTGCACCTTTAACTTCTTCAGATTAGAAAGTAAAAAAGGATGCATCTTGTCTGAGAATAACTTTTTTTTTTAAACACACAG
>NC_137221.1:3961222-3966222 GCF_949987685.1 Ammodytes marinus | reverse complement strand
CGGAGCACCTTTTAACTCTTCGCGGCAATTAATAATAAATATTCAACATGATCAAACAAATGTGTTTTTTTTACAAGTTGCACAAATGTTAATTTTGCATGTTTTACTATTACTATGGTTGCGTTCCGAATCGCATACTTTCTACTATATAGTATGTAGAAAAAAGATTTACGATGTCCCGATTCTTGTGGCCAGATTTAGGATGGTTAGAAGTACCCGGATGTCCTACTTCATGCGGCCAAGATTGTTAGTGTAGAAAAGTGCATCCTATTTGGGCGATTCTGACCCACAATCCAGTGCGCACGTGAAGTGACGTCACATCGACGAAGCCTCCGTATGAAAACAAACAAGGGATGCGACGGATATAAAAGCAAGAGACAAGATCAAGGCGCAATGTTATGATGAAATAAGAGAGTAAAAGTATGTCCCAATAGTATGCCTACTGCATCCTAACTAGATTATTTTTATCGTCGGATGTAGTATGTAGAATAGAAAAAAGAAAGAGTATGCGATTCGGAACGCAACCATATTCTCTCTACACAATTAGAAGAAAATAAACAAGATCAGTGAACATGTGTAGTAGCATGCCTCCCAACACGGACACGCAAGGGAGAGGAAAATGTAAAAATGATTCTTTTAGCAGACACTGTACAGAGCACAGACACACGAAGATAATTCATTATATAGCCCTTGGTGTGTGAAGTGTCCATTTTGTCCCACGGTTTTTCAACGCATCTCCAAAACACCCCACGCACCCCTGTTAATACTAGGTGAGCAGGTGAGCAGGTGTACTTGAAGGTAGCATCGCATATAGGGTTCGTTCATTGAAAGCATCTTGACTTTTCAACCAATTCACAATGAAAAGTTTTCGATTCAAACAGTGTCAATAGGGGATAGTCAATTGGTCAGTCTGTTTTCGACCCCTTACACAGTCAGCATGGGTGTCCTTAATTCCTTCCCAAATTTGAAATGTCAACACTTTTCCACTAGTTATTTACGCAAACAAAAAAAGGGTCACGGCACATTTTTTTTTCATTTGTTTCATAAGATGGAAAATACACCCACTGGAGTTGCTCACTGTCTGTACAACGGCTTGAAGTCAGCAGAAGGTCATAATGCAGAAGTGGAATTTCTTTTAAACTTTTAAATTCAAAAAGGCCCAGCAGTCACTCCCCAGAAAACGCTCAAAGACAGACAAAGTTATCTACACTGATTTGGTTTGGAAAAAAAGGGCGAGCATTTTGAACATTAAATTCATTCAATAGATGTATTTCAGCCAAAGAGTCTCACAACTGTCTGTCGTTACCATTCTTTATATATGGCAACAGAGGAGGTTCAATTTAATTAGGAAAAAGTTGGAATGTGCTTCCTTCCGCCATTTTGGATTCTAGATATACTGTGGCTATACCTTGTTGTTATTAGTAGTACAGACCTGTCCCACTTTTTGCAACCTAAACTTAATGCATATTTATATAAGCAAATCTAATACAAATTAATAGATTTTTGGCACAATTTTTTTTTGCAGTTTGAATGATGCTGGTGTGACTGGCCCCTCATAGCAGCAGGTTGGGTTGAAGCATAGGTCCTATTTCCCCCCTCCCACCCCCGCCCCCCTAGAAATGATTCACATTTGATTTTTATCTGAACTAAATCAAGCCAATTTTTTCTCTATTGTGTTCTATATCTATATTTCCAATTGTGTTTACTTTCTGTATTTCTCTTTCATGTACATTGTGTGTGTGAATCACTTTGTAACTGTTGTGTTTTAAAAAGTGCAACTCTTTCTGCCTTTTCTCAGGCTAAGATGATCCGATTTCAATTTTTTTTGCACATTTATACTACATAGGATCTCCGAGTTCAATACACCTTCATATTCCAACCGGTGGAGTAGGTCTTTAAGGTTAATTTAAGACAAAAGCAATTTGATTTGTAACTGTTGTGTTTTAAAAAGTGCTATCAATTAAATACTTACTTATACTTCGTTACCAAGGCAACCCAGCAACCGCTAACTGACTGTACTCGCCTAGATACTTTTTGCAGAAATTGTGTGAGAACAAAATATCGGGGGCAGTTCACAATAAGGGGTTTTCAACTATAGTAGTACACACAGGGCTCAGTAATGTTAATACTATCATCATAATGTTAAAGGAATACTTCACCCATACGGAACCGGCGTTCTATCATTATAAAATCACTATTATAATATAATGAATGAGGTTTTTCTTCCCTCAGTCTTCCCTCAGTCTTCCCTTGGCCCAGCTGTCCTGTTAATCCTGACCCTTACTGTGATGTCACAAGAAGGAAACTGTAGGGTTAGACAGTGAGACCATCAAACACTCTTTCTGCCTTTTCTCAGGCTAAGATGATCCGATTTCAATTTTTTTTTGCACATTTATACTAAATAGGATCTCAGAGTTCAATACACCTTCATATTCCAACCGGTGAAGTAGGTCTTTAAGGTTAATTTAATACAAAAGCAATTTGATTTGGTTTTAAATACTTTTTTACAAAGACTGGGATTGACAGTGAGTGCAATATAAAACTGAGCAGGTATCCTTCAATAAAAGTCACAGCGAATACCCAGCAACAGCCTTTTCAATGTGCACTAGTATGATGATCATTTTTTGCAGTTTTTTCAGAAAAAATTGGACATTTCTGTTTTAGGGGCAGTGTGTAATATGACATCATCAAGAAAGTTCTAGAAATTTCTAGAATGCAACGCTCCCTGGATAACCCCACCCCTTTTGAATAATAACAGAAGCTACAGTGGCCTTCAAGGACAAGAACAATGCACCTGATGACATTCCAAAAACATGGATTCCTCTATAAGACTTACCCTCTCAATGTAGAAAATGTAATATTAATATTTGTAATTCTCCGCTCAGGAGGACAATTCAGATTATTGGCAGAGGTGATTTTACACCAATGAGGACATATTTATGAATGAGGATATTGATTTTAGCTAATAAATTACTTAAAATGTTACACAATGCCCCTTTAAAAAAGAGAGACACAGAGAAAGTGACAAGGAGAAAAATCAATTGGTTATATAATACTCACTATGGGACTATAGTGTTGCTTTTTATTCATACACTTTTTGTGTTATAAAGGGGGAAGGTATAAGGGGGGGAAGAGTGCAGCCAACTGAGATCAAAACTCTATATTTAAATGGGCCGTAAGTAATAGTATAAAGCGCTTAAATGTACCTATATAGTGCCTTTCTAGTCGTACTTGACCACTCAAATTCCTCTAATTTCTTAGCCCACTAAATAGCTCATTCCCCCGTGGCCTGCCTCCTCAGTTTCTATACAGGGCTCCCACACAGTTTTACAAAATTCATTTTCAAAACATTATAATTTTTTTTTTAGTGGCAATAATTGTGAACATTTTTCCAAAACATTAAGTGAATTCCAAAACCATTTCCAAGGCCTGGAAAAACACACACAACAGTTTCTTCATATCTCAGAACTTTTTGTGAGGAATTGCATGACCGTGGGACAAAAACTGGGGACTCAACTTTGTGTAAATTCTGCGTAAAATTCAACAATTATCCCCCAAAAAATTCAGTGAAAACCCAGAAACACTTATATTTCATAACTTCTCCAGGGAATTTCATAACAGTGGGGAGTGAGTGGGAAGGATTTTTTAAATCTTTACAGCTTTCGGGCCTTCAGTTCTGGGGAAAATTTGTGTAAAAGAAGGAAAAATTTCCCCCAAAAATCTAGTGAATTCCAAACCATTTTCCAGGTTAGTTCACATGACCTATCCAGGGAATTTCATGACATTTCGTTAACATGGGAACCCGTTCTACCTTTACAACGTCCGCCTTGAGCCTTCACTTTTTGGGAAAATTTGTGAGAATTAAATTTTTTTCCCTAAAAGAAAAAACCAGTGAATTCCAGACCCTTTCCAGGCGCGGAAAACATTTATTTTTTTACATATAACTTTCCCCAAGGAATTTCACAACCCCGGAGAGAAATCCTCTCTTAACTGTTCTGTTTCATCCTTCACTTCTTTACTCTTTCATTTTGCCTTTTTTCTCTTCACACTGTCACCTCGTTCTTGCTGCCAGTCCGCAGAGCTTGCACCCCTCCCCCTCCCCCTCCCTGTCCCCCCCCTCCTCCTCCCGGGATGAAATGCAGCTGTTCGATCGTGTTCTGCCTCTTGTTAGCGAAAGCCATCCTCCGTGCGTTGGGTGGACCCCCCCCTCCATTGGCTCCTCCGTGCCCCAGATGCATGCCCATCCCTGGGGGCATGTTACAGGGGTTGCGGTCTCGGTCGCGGTCGTAGTCGTGTTGTCCCGGTGTCGGGTGCGAGTTCATTTTGATCATGTGGTGGCGGTCCATGGGCGTGGCGTTGATGTTTTGTTGGGACTGGCATTTCTGGTGGTGACTCAAACGGCCCATCGTAGGCACCATGGAGCCCCCAAAACCCGTTCCCACGCCCCCCAAACCGCGGTCCGGTCCCCCCATCCCGCGGTCCGGTCCCCCCATCCCACGGTCCGGCCCCCCCATCATCACACCCATGGCCATCAGCTGATCCTCAAGACGGTCGGGGGACACAAGGAGACGCTCGTGGGACCTGCAACAAAAAATCACATGTTTATCATACCTGCTATTAAAGATACAGTGTGTAGTAGACCAGACTAGTCCACCCCTAGAGGCTCAGTCCTCGCAGCCGACCCGCATGTCATTCCTCTCTCTGACCCATTTCACCTCTGTCTCTCTGCACTATGAATAAAGCATTGAACACGCCCCTTGTTATCAAATGTTGTGTTTGCTGCAAGTGTATATATTTTGTCTTTATTAATGAAAAAAATATATATAAAAAGAAAATTAATAATTAATAATAATAATAATAATAATAATAATAATAAATTAAAATTAAATTAAAATTAAAATTAAAATTAAAATTAAAATTAAAATTAAAATTAAAATTAAAATTAAAATTAAAACTAAAATTAAAAAATAAAATAATTTAATACAAAAAAAAATATTTCT
>NC_137221.1:3957826-3961022 GCF_949987685.1 Ammodytes marinus | reverse complement strand
TGTGTGTGTGTGTGTGTGTGTGTGTGTGTGTGTGTGTGTGTGTGTATGTTTATGTGTGTGTGTGTGTGTGTGTGTGTGTGTGTGTGTATGTGTGTGTGCGGTGTGTGTGTGTATGTGTGTATGTGTGTGTGCGGTGTGTATGTGTGTGTGTGTGTGTGTATGCGTGTGTGCGGTGTGTGTGTGTGTGTGTGTGTGTGTGAGATTTGATGAACATGATAAGATGCCTGTGTATGCAGTGTGTGTGTCTGTGTTACCTTTCCATACTCTGTCTGACGCAGAAAGGTGTTAATCCACAGCCTAGGCTCTGTAAATGGGCATGTTGCTAGCTACTGTGGGCCCCCTTTTATTTGTGTACCCGATTACAGAGCCTAGGCTGTGTATTACCACTGGATTGCATGCGTTCTCCAGAATCACTGACTGCACCTTTAACTCAAACACAGGTTGAAACTATGAAGCAAAAACAGTTATACCATTCTTTAATAACCTAAACATACTTCTTCTTGCCCTCTCTTAACCCCACACAACTCAAGCACACTGAAACTGAAAAACGAACACACAAACAAAACACAAAACAAAACTAACAACTGACATGGCGTACTCTACTTAAAAACATTGTTCATGTAAATTTTTTTTTTTTTTTTTTAAGATTTTTTTTTGGCATTTTTTTAAGCTTTATTGATAGTGTAGAGACAGAGTTGAAATGGGGCAGAGAGGGGAGCGACATGCAGAGAACGACCGCGGGCTGGAATCGAACCCGGGTCCGCTGCTGGCCGAGGCCCATGGGGGAGGGGGGACGCCCTACCAACTGAGCTAAGGGCGCCCCCATGAACAGTTATTTTCAGTCATAAATTAATTTAATAACATTTAAACAGAATTCTTGTCCTTTCTGCCCCTCCAGACAGTGAATCACTGACTGCACCTTTAAGGATGTCATTTTTGAAGGCCTACTTCACCGGTGGGAATATGAAGGTGTATTGAACTCGGAGATCCTATGTAGTATAAATGTGCAAAAAAAAATAAAAAATCGGATCATCTTAGCCTGAGAAAAGGCAGAAAGAGTGTTTTATGGTCTCACTGTCTAACCCTACAGTTTCCTTCTTGTGACATCACAGTAAGGGTTAGGATTAACAGGACAGCTGGGCCAAGGGAAGACTGAGGGAAGAAAAACCTCATTCATTATATTATAATAGTGATTTTATAATGATAGAACGCCGGTTCCGTATGGGTGAAGTGTTCCTTTAAACCACTTTAACACACTTCTCCCTGTCCCTCTCTGCCCCTCCAGACAAAGACAAGCCCGCAGACTCAGACGAGGATTCTCTGCCCGTGAGCGGAGTGGGTCCGGTGGGCGTGTCGGGCGGCGCTGGGGGGGTCCCGTCTGGAGCAGCCGCGGGAACAACAACAGGAACAACAACAACAGGAACAACAACAACAGGGGGAGTGGTGGTAAACGGAGGAACCACCGGAGGAGGACCAGGGGTGGTGGTAGGGGGGGGCACGGGCACACTGCGACCCAGCTCCCAGTCTGCGTTCCTGGGCCCGCTGCTGTGGGAGCGCACCCTGCCCTGCGACGGGGGGCTGTTCCAGCTGCAGTACATGGATCTGGAGGAGTTCCTCACCGAGAACGGGATGGGCATGCACCACGGCAACGGGCTGAGCTCCACCAGCGCGCAGGTCCCCTCACAGGTAAATAAACAGGGGGGGGGGAGGGGGGAGGAGGGGGGAGGGGGGCACGCAGGTCCCCTCACAGGTAAACAGGGGGGGGGGGGGCACACAGGTCCCCTCACAGGTAAACAGAGGGGGAGGGGGAGGGGCACACAGGTCCCATCACAGGTAAACAGGGGGGGGGGGGCACACAGGTCCCCTCACAGGTAAATAAAGAGGGGGGGGGGCACAGGTCCCATCACAGGTAAACAGGGGGGGGGGGCACAGACGCACAGGTCCCCTCACAGGTAAAGAGGGGGGGGGGGGGCACAGACGCACACACACTGAGACATACAGACCCCATCACAGGTAAATAAAGAGGGGGGGGGCACAGACGCACAGACGCTGAGACACACAGTCCCCATCACAGGTAAATAAAGAGGGGGGGGGCACAGACGCACATTTATATTAACACACACACACACACACACACACACTGAGACACACACACACACACACACACACACACACACACACACTGAGACACACACACACACACACACACACACACACACACACACACACACACACACTGAGACACACACACACACACACACACACACACTGAGACACACACACACACACACACACACACACACACACACACACACACTGAGACACACACACACACACACACACACACACACACACACACACACACACACACACACACTGAGACACACACACACACACACACACACACACACACACACTGAGACACACACACACACACACACACACACACTCACCGGCCACTTAATCACTTTATTAGGTACAGCGGTTCAATTTCTTGTTAACACATATAACTAATCAGCCAATCACATGTCAGCAACTCAAGTCATTTAGGCATGTAGACCTGGACGGGACAACTTATTGAGGTTGAAACCGAGCAACAGAATGGGGAAGAAAGGGGCTTTAAGTGACTTTGAACATGGCAATGTCGAGGGTGCCAGGTCATCTGAGCATTTCAGAAACTGCTGATCTACTGGGATTTTCACTCTAGTCTAAACCATCTCTAGGGTTTACGGAGAATGGCCCGAAAAAGAAAAAATATCCAGTGAGCGGCATTTGTGTGGACGTAAAATGCCTTGTTGAAGTCAGAAGGGTTGGCGGTTCGATTGATTCCCGCCCTGCCACTTGTGTCATGGTTGTTGTGTCCTTGAGCAAGACACTTCACCCACCTTGTTGCCTCGTGTGAATGTCGATAGTTAGCCTGCTGCTATCGGTGTATAAATGTGTGTGTGAATGGTAACGTGGGAAAAGGAAAACAGGTCTCCCTTGAAAAAGAGTCTTCGGTCTCAATGGGATTTACTTGTAGAAATAAAGGTAAAAGAAAATAAAATAAAAGAAAGAAAGGACAATGGTGTGTGTGTGCAGCTGCATTGTAGACATTTGGCTTCGGGTGAATCGTGCACTAAACTGTCTCTATGAACCTTTGACATTTTCACTGGGAGTCTAAAATCATCGGAAAAAGCAATTAAGACAAATGAGA
>NC_137221.1:3922826-3935326 GCF_949987685.1 Ammodytes marinus | reverse complement strand
TTTGGAGATTAACTCAACACAGAAGACCTCATCCGAGCTGTCAGAATAATATCACAGGAGGAACTAATGCCTTTAGAGAACAAATAATGCTTTGTTTAGAAGCATAAACATGACAAAGCAGTTTTTCCAATGACTCTATATATGTTGAAACAATTTGAGAGATATTGTATGTACATCCTTATGGTGGAAGCATGAAATAAAAAAATAAAAAAATATTCAAATATATATAGGCTTATATATATTTTTTTTATATAATTGTCTGAGCTTGTGTAGGGATATGACTGACTGAGTATTTTTGTCGCATGGTGTTACATTCACATAAGGCAAAAGCAGATCCCCGCCCTGCCACCTGTGTCATAGTTGTTATGTCTTTGGGCAAGACACTTCATCCACCTTGCCTCGTGTGAATGTCGATAGTTAGCCTGCTGCTATCGGTGTATGAATGTGTGTGTGAATGGTAACGTGGGAATGGGAACAGGTCTCCCTTGCAAAAGAGTCTTTGGACTCAATGGAATTTACCTGTATAAATAAAGGTTAAAAAAAAAAAAAAAAAAAAAAAAAAGCAGTAATGAGGCAAAATAGCTTCAGGTGGCTCACATTACCCGATGCCTCAGATTCCCCCGTTCTCTCCTATATAGGCCTATATTTTTTTTTATAATTGTCTGAGCTTGTGTAGAGATATGGCTGACTTAGTATTTTCGTCGCATGGTGTTACATTCACATAAGGCAAAAGCAGTAATGAGGCAACATGTCTTCAGGGCAAAAAATCATCCAGTCAGTGTTCAGGAATAACCTGAACTGATAAAGCTTTTAAAGGTGCAGTCAGGGAATCTGGAGAATGCACGATGTCAGAATCAGTGAATATCTCCTCATGAAAAACCCACTAAAACCTGTCTGTACTGTGTGTGGGCGCTGAAAAAAATACATACACAGCCTAGGCTCTGTAAACGTGTATGTTTATTTATTTTATTTAACTTTTATTTATCCTCGAGAGACCAATTGAGGGGTGACCCTCATTTACAATTGCGTCGAGTTCAAACAAATTCAAAGGAAAAACAACAATACATAAACAATATTCAATGCAAATACATCAAATACACAACAACAGGTGAAGAGAAAAACAATTGAAACATTTACACAGTGGTGAAGAGTGGCAGCAATTAAAATGAAATGGGTGAAAGTACAGTATGTAAATAAAGACGTTGCACCGTAACTAGAAACACTAATGCATGTTTGTTTTGCTACTGGAATCGAACCCGGGCACCCCCTTGCCAGTGTATTTTTCATATATACTGTAGTCTATGTATTTTATTTATTTATTTAATTTTTAATTTTTTCCAATAGATTATCGAATGCAAACAGTCACAAACGACCTACTTTTTGATCATAATTCATTCATTTCCTTGCTATTGTTCGGATGTGATTGTGTAGTTGCCAGCACACTGATGCAAGTGGACCTACCTACCTACTGTATTTCTTGGATTTCTTAGCTATGGTTTTGGATATGACCCTGTTTATACACGCCAGCAGTAGCATGGTGGTGATGCCAGTGTATTCATCCGCACATGAAGAACCATTTAAAGGGTTAAAAAGCAGAACGTGATTCATCCAGCCTGTTGTAAATCCAACATGACGTGAACCCACTGACTTGCCTCAGCTTTTCTTCCTGGCTCAATACTGCCACCTGGTGTTGAGAATGTTTAACTGCTGCCACAGTGGCAAAACAATAGAATTAAACCTGCAGTGTGTAGAATTTTGGGTTTTATTTCCTAGCAGATTTTGTAGAAAGTAATTATAATATCCATAAGTACATTTAATTTAGTGCATAATAACTGAATTTTTTTTTTTTATTATTATTTTTTCCCTCAGAAAGGGTCTCATATATGTCCATATTTCTCCATACCTTGGATCAAGGCCTGGGCGCCGCCATGTTGGAAGTGTCATAGTTGGAATGTCATCAGGTGCATTGTTTGAAATTTAGAATTGTTCTTGTCCTTGAAGGCCACTGTAGCTTCTGTTATTATTCTAAAGGGTTGGGGTTACCCAGGGAGCGTTGCATTCTAGAACTTTGTAGAACTTACTTGATAATGTCATATTACACACTGCACCTTTAAGATGATGCTTGGTTTAATATTTGATTATAGTTTGATTTTGAGAATATAAAGCATTATATGTAAGCAAGACTATGTACAGGTCTTTAAACAAATAGTTTTTAAATAAACAATGCATCATTTATCAGACAATTAACGACATATGTACAAATCCTTCTGCAATAACCTTCAGAATAGTGCTGAGGATGATTATGGAAAGTTTTAGTTGATGTATGTAAGTGCTTTAGGAATTACATTTTAGGTTCATGGTTTTAAAGGAGAAATATACAGACGCAAACAAAAAAGATTTAGTCAAATAAACACCTAAATGTACGTTTTAGACCTTTGATATATGAAAAAACTAAACATGTTATGGAAGCAAAACAGACAGCAATCTCAATAGAATAGCAAACGTAGGTTGCGTTCCGAATCGCATACTCTTTCTTTTTTCTATTCTACATACTACATCCAACGTTAAAAAATAATCTAGTTAGGCTGCAGTAGGCATACTATTGGGACATGCTTTACTCTTTTATTTCATCATTGCGCCTTGATCTTGCCTCTTGCTTTTATATCCGTCGCATCCCCGTTTGTTTTCATACGGAGGCTTCGTCGATGTGACGTCACTTCACGTGTGCACTGGATTGTGGGTCAGAATCGCCCAAATAGGATGCAGTTTTCAACACTAACAATCTTGGCCGCATGAAGTAGGACATCCGGGTACTTCTAACCATCCTAAATCTGGCCACAAGAATCGGGACATCCTAAATCTTTTTTTCTACCATACTATATAGTAGAAAGTATGCGATTCGGAACGCAACCATACTGTACATCCCCCTCCACCCATGTTGCACTTGAATGAAACATATTGTCTGGTGTGTAGAGTAATCCTCTTTATGTTGATGATCATGATTCGCTACCTGCCTAGGCTCTGTAAACTATGTAAACAAAGGCTTCCGTCCATCATAGCAACATGCCCCGTATACAGAGCCTAGGCTGCGTATTAACACTAGATTCTGTGATCCAGAAAATAAGAGATATAGAGCCCATTCTGTGTTGATGCATTTGCCCACATATCAAGTATATACAGCCCTGGAAGAAATTAAGAGACCACTCCAAATGTTCAGTGTCTCTCGTTTTACTATTTCTAGGCATATGTTTGAGTAGAATGAACATTTTGGTTTTATGATATAAACCACTGACAACATTTGGAAGATTTAAGAAAAATCCAGACTGGTCTCTTAATTTTTTTCCGGAGCTGTATATGATTAAATCCACATGGGATCTATTGTAATCCCTTGCACATTAGCCAATGGGGCATATGTGGCTCAGTTGGTAGAGCGGGTCGGCCGATGATCGAAGGGTTGGAGGTTCGATCCCCGCCCTGCCACCTGTGTCATTGTTGTGTCCTTAGGCAAGACACTTCACCCACCTTGCCTCGTGTGAATGTCGATAGTTAGCCTGCTATCGGTGTATGAATATGTGTGTGTGTGAATGGTAACGTGGGAAAGGAAAACAGGTCTCCCTTGTAAAAGAGTCTTCGGTCTCAATGGGATTTACCTGTAGAAATAAAGGTTAGAATAGCACGTTAGCCATTAGCTGCTACGTGACATTTGACCATGACCTCTGTGTGGCCAGATGTTCTATAATCTACAGATACTAACACTATACTCAATGGTAATGATGATTAGATTGGATTGGACAGATACACTAGTAATTAAGCCTGTACTGATTATAATGTTGCACTGTCAATACAGATACATTAAAGGTGGAGTCAGTGATTTTGGAGAACGCTTGTTGTTGGCAAAATCAGTGAACATCTCCTCCTTGACAAAACATATTTAAGAAAACGTTTAAATTTTTTTCACAAGCTTTGAAGAGATGTTGGATTTTTTATTTTTTTATTTTTTTTAAGATTTTTTTGCATTTTTATGCTTTATTGATAGTGTAGAGACAGAGTTGAAATGGGACAGAGAGGGGAGTGACATGCAGAGAACGACCGCAGGCTGGAATCGAACCCGGGTCCGCTGCTGGCCGAGGCCCATGGGAGGGGGGGGGGGGGACGGACGGACGCCCTACCAACTGAGATAAGGGCGCCCCAACTTTTTTTTTCACTATATTTTGTAAATGTTTCCAAATGCAGGAATGGAGCTTGACACATTGTTTGAAGTGCAATCGTGCCGCAATTTGAGCATCTGTCAAAAACAACAAAAAATAAAAATAAAAATCTCTCTCTCTCTCTCCCTCTCTCTCTCTCTCCCCCCCTCTCTCCTTCTCCTTCTCCCCCTCCCTCTCTCCTTCTCCCCCCCTCTCTCCCTCTCTCTCTCTCTCCCTCTCTCTCCCTCCCCCTCCCCCCCTCTCTCTCTCTCTCAGTTCCCGTGGACCAGTCTCCCTCCTCCTCTCTCCCCCCTCCCCCCCCCCGGCCCCCCCTCTGGCCCAAACGGTGAGGTCGTGGTTCCTAACGGTAGCAGTGACGTGGCGGTGAGCTTTGACCCTGACCCGGCAGACCTGGCCCTCTCTAGCGTCCCGGGACAAGACACATTCGACCCCCGACGTCACCGCTTCTCTGACGAGGAGCTCAAGCCGCAGCCCATGATCAAGAAGGCCCGCAAGATGCTGGTGCCCGTCGAACAGAAGGTAGGCTAACTACAACTCCCACAATGCTTTGCTGTTTAGTGCAGTTTATTTACTACAACAGAGCATACACACAGCTTACTATATATTAGTTAGTATTATTAGTTTGCATTAAAGCCCATTAGATCTTGACATTAAAGCCCGCAACAAGCTGGTGCCCGTCGAACAGAAGGTAGGCTAACTACATCTCCCACAATCCCTTGCTGTTTGTTTGCTGTAGCCTACAACAGAGCATACACACAGCTTACTATATATTAGTTAGTAGTTTGCATTAAAGCCCATTAGATCTTGACATTAAAGCCCTCAACAAGCTGGTGCACGTCGAACGGAAGGTCAATATCCTCATTCATAAATATGTCCTCATTGGTGTTAAATCACCTCTGCTAATAATCTGAATTATCCTCCTGAGCGGAGAATTACAAATATTAATATTACATTTTGTACATTGAGAGGGCAAGTCTTATGGAGGAATCCATGTTTTTGGAATGTGCACAGTGCCCATTTAAAGGTGCAGTGTGTAATATGACATCATCAAGTAAGTTCTAGAAAGTTCTAGAATGCAACACTCCCTGGGTAACCCCAAACATTTTGAATAATAACAGAAGCTACAGTGGCCTTCAAGGACAAGAACAATTCTACATTTTAAACAATGCACCTGATGACATTCCAACTATGACACTTTCAAGATGGCGGCACTAGGCCTTGGTCCAAAATTTGCAGAAATATGGACATATATGAGACCCTTTCTAAGGGAAAAATAATAATTCTAAAAAAAAAGAACTGACCCCACTTTGTTTTGTCTTTTTCTCTCTCTCCTCTCCATCCCTCCTTCGTCCCAACACACCCCAACATACCACACACACACACACTCCCCCCTTCACAAACAAACACACACACACACACACTCCCCCCTTCACAAACAAACACACACACACACACACACACACACCTCCCCACACAAACAAACACACCTCCCCCCACTCACACACACACTTCCCCAACCTCCCCAACACACACACACACAAACAAACACACACTCACCCCCCCCCCCCCCCACACACACACACTCACCCCCCCCCCCCCCCTCGCACACACACCTCTACAGGACGAAAAGTACTGGAATCGACGGGTGAAGAACAACGAGGCGGCGAAGCGATCGCGCGACGCCCGGCGGCTCAAGGAAAACCAGATCAGCGTTCGGGCCGCATTCCTCGAGCGCGAGAACTCAGCGCTCAGGCAGGAGGTCGCCGACATGCGGAAGGAATTGGGACGCTGCCGGAATGTCATCAACAAGTACGAGAGTCGCCACGGAGACGACTTGTGAAGGAGGGGCTTGAGGTGTGAGAGAAAGTTCATTCCGGAATTTGGAAGGAGGAGAAATTAATTCCGGAAGTGTGGCCGGGGTGTTTTGGTGGCGGCGGCGAAAATTCCGGATGATTCTTCGAGATGATTTTTTTTCGATTTTTGTCACGTGACATGATGGGAAACAATGCAACAATTTAATAAGCAAGCAGCGAAGTCAAGTCAAGTCGTTTGGCAATGACATTCTTAAAATTCAGAGGCTGTGTTTTTCGAAAAAGCCATACTAACTAACGAACAACCGTCCTACTCATACTATATTTTGACGTCAATTTGAGTATGCTGTTGTAGTGGTTGTGTATGGGAGTTTGTGTAGGCGAGAAATGCCCGGATGAGAACTGATACTTCCGGGGAAAAGATGTCGTGTGTATGGATCGATTAGGTTACTTCTTTTCCTTCTCAACCTGCCCCCACAATGCATTGCGTCTTTTCAAACGACACAGACGTTTTTAATTTTTTTTTTTAATTCTTTATTGCTTCTGTATACTTGTTGAGTATGTAGTAGGGAGGACGTTAGTAGGCCGTATATGGAACACAGCCTCCGATTTGTCTATAAGGACAACGATGCAACAATCACAACACTAGCAAGTCCTTGGCGATGAAATTCTTAAACAATTCTTAAAGTAGATGAAGGAGGAAATGTGGGGAGGGGGAAAGGCGGGAGGGGGCTATGAGAAAATTCGTATTTTTTTCAAGGGTACTTAAATGCAGCGACCCAACAGCACTTTAGTTGAAGTGGTCTTTGGGGTGAAAAGGCCGGGGGGCGGAGACCTGCAGTAAGCGCTGTGCGACACCGGCTGGCAACATGTGAAAAGAAAATTTGTTTTTTAAATAAGGAAGGAAGGAAGGAAGGAAGGAAGGAAAGAAGTAAGGAAGGAAAGAAGTAAGGAAGCCCCTTTTACACATGCACAGAAATGGAACGTTATCGAAAAAATAAGTTTATCCCAGACCCATCTCAGGGGCAATAAGAACAAACTGATCAAATTAAGATCTGCAATATATATATAGGCTCATCAATTACATACACGCACACGCACACACACACGCACACACACACACGCGCACATGCACACGCACACACACACACACACACCCCCTGCCCCACACACACACACACACACAAACCCCCTCTGCCCCACACACACACACACACACACAGACGCACACACACACACACACACAAACCCCCTCTGCCCCACCCACACACACACACACACACACACACACACACACACACACACACACACCCCACACACACACAGGTAAACCCCGGATAATTTCCTATAGCCACACAGTGCATGTGTGAAAGGGGCTTCATTATTATCAGTCATCAGTGTGAATAGCTAGCTGTTGCTTCAGGACGGCACATAATGGCAGCAACAGCGCCACCATTTTGGATCCAGTTTCACTCCCTCTCTCTCTCTCTTTGTTGTAGGTGCTGTTTATAATAGTTGATTTCCACACAGACGTACTGTATCAAACCCTTTTTCTGGCAGCTTACGTCCACCCCCCCCACACCCCCCCCCACCCCCCCACACCCCCCTCGGTGCTTTGATATTTACGGCCGGTGTCGCATGGCATTTTTTGCGGGTAGTTCACTTACGTACGGCCGACTTTTACTCCTGCCATTTTTCAATACAGGGTGATTTTAACTTCACATTATGCCAGTGAAAAAAAATATATAAATCACTTTTTAATAGAAATATATAGCTCAAGGCACGGGACACTCAAGGATTACAAGCCAGGCAGTCAGGAGAGGAAACGAGAGGAGAGGAGAGGAGAGGAGAGGAGAGGAGAGGAGAGGAGAGGAGAGGAGAGGAGAGGAGAGGAGAGGAGAGGAGAGGAGAGGAGAGGAGAGGAGAGGAGAGATCAGATAAAATGTGTAATTATGAATTTTCTAGGGCAAAAAATAACACATGTATATTTTTGAACTGGGCCCGATTAAAAAGGCAAACAGACTAGTCCAGCTAAAGAGATGGAAAAAGGTGCAGGGGGGGAGAGGGGGGGAGAGGGGGAGAGGGGGAAGGGGGGGTTCGTCCATAACAACGCGATAAAGAGATTTTGAACTTATATGATTATTGTATATTTTTCTATTAGCAAAAAGAGAATATAGCCACAGGAGAGGTTGGGATGGTTTTGGTGATTAAATCTTTTTGTATATTTTATATATAATGGGGGAGTGGGGGGGGGGGGGCTGTTAAAAGCTGGACAGTCGAAAACATAGGGGCCACGCACGTACACACACACACAGAGACAGAGACACACACACACACACAAAGCGCTATTTCCTCCTATAGCTGTCTATCGCTTGAATAAATAGAAAAAATTATTAAATCTATTTTTGATTTTACTTGGAGTTGGTTAGTGGGACATGTAGGCGCTACAGAGAATGTATAACGGTTGAATCAGGTATATTTCACAAACGTGCGGGGCAAGGGCGAGCATCTTAGTAACGATTGTTTTGTTTTTGGGGGGCTAAAAGGGGGTCCCAGCAGAGAGGGGGGGGGGGGGGGGCATTTAAATATAAGAGGAACACATTGAAACAAAAATTGTATAGTTTAAAAAAAATATGTTTATGTGTGTGTTTTTTGTTTTCTTTGTGGGGGGGGCGGGGGGGGGCTCCCTGTCAAAAGCACTTGACTATGTATACTCTTCTATTTGATTCCGTGTATGAAATTATGAGATATTTCTTCTTATTCTTATTCTTCTTTTTTTTTTTTTTTAATACTCGCAGGGCTGCACAGGGCTTTTATTTTGAAAAGGTGAGAGGGAGACAGGGGAGTAATTAAGCCATCATCAGAAAACAGTTTAAAAGTGTGTGTGTGTGTGAGCAGATGTCTTGACTTGGTTAAAATAAGGTGGAAGGGTTTCTTTATGCATTTAGTTTGGTGTCTCGCTCACACACAGAAATACACATAGACGCACACACACACACACACACACACACACACACACACACAGACGCACGCAGACAGACAGACAGACAGACAGACACACGCAGACACACATCACACACACACACATAGACGCACGCAGACATACAGACACACACAGACACACACAGACACAGACACACATAGACGCACGTAGACGCACGCAGACACACGCAGACAGACACACAGACACATAGACGCATGCAGACACATAGACGCACGCAGACATATAGACAGACAGACAGACAGACAGACAAACAGACAGACAGACACACAGAAAGACAGACACACACAGACACATAGACGCACGCAGACATATAGACAGACAGACAGACACACACAGACACATAGACGCACGCAGACATACAGACAGACAGACAGACAGACACACACACAGACACACACACACACACACACACACACACACACACACACACACACACACACACACACACACACACACACACACACACACACACACACAGCCATCACTGAGGTTTTTTGACCCTTATTGTTGTTGTTGGATGTTGTTATGGACTATTATGGTGCTGATCTGATTTGATCCATCACCTCACACACACACACACACACACACACACACACACACACACACACACACACACACACACACACACACACACACACACACACACACACACACACACACACACACACACACACAGAGAAAGTACTGAACTGCCTATACCCTTTCTTTGTCTTTTTTTCATATTTTTTTTTGTTCTCTTATTTTGTTAAATATTGTATCAATGAACCATATATAGATTTAAACACACACACACACACACACACACACACACACACACACACACACACACACACACACACACACACACACACACACACACACACACACTTTGTCTATACCTCTCCTTCAATCTTTTTACCCAATGAGAAATTAGACTTGCACCCGTCTGCTACTGTACCATAACTGTACCATTTATTATTGAATATCGAACTATTCTCTCACTAGATAAATGAATAAATAAATATATATATATATATATGTATATGATATATGCTTGAATCATGTGGTTATATAGTTGTAATATACATAATTGAATATATTATATTACAGAGAAAAACCCCAATCTGAATCATTTTGTCAGTTTTGCGCTCAGGTGTTTTTCTGTCTGAGGTGTTCAAATACACGTATTAAAAAAATGAAAAAAAAAAAAAAAAAAACGTCTTTGTTTTCGATGAGATGAAGGTTGCGTTCCGAATCGCATACTCTTTCTTTTTTCTATTCTACATACTACATCCGACGATAAAAATAATCTAGTTAGGATGCAGTAGGCATACTATTGGGACATACTTTTACTCTCTTATTTCATCATAACTTGCTTTTATATCCGTCGCATCACCGTTTGTTTTCATATGGAGGCTTCGTCGATGTGACGTCACTTCACGTGCGCAATGGATTGTGGGTCAGAATCGCCCAAATAGGATGCAGTTTTCAACACTAACAATCTTGGCCGCATGATGTAGGACATCCGGGTACTTCTAACCATACTAAATCTGGCCACAAGAATCGGGACATCCTAAATCTTTTTTCTACATACTATATAGTAGAAAGTATGCGATTCGGAACGCAACCTCTGTGTTTCGTTTGGTTTAGAGTTTGGGTCCGGGGTTAAATCAAATCAAAGGTGCTACAAGGAACTTTCAGTTTGTGTTAATTCTAGCGCCCCCCTTTGGACAAAAGCGGTAGTGTTTTTACCACGCCAGCTGTTGTTCCTGGGTGAGCGTATATACCCCATGACAAAGGCATTGCGAAAAATATATTAAAATAGCTTTTCTTTGCACTGATGGTCTCGTTTGTAATTTATGATCATCGGAGGGAAAAATGAGACTGTTTCAGAAATATTTAAAAGTTCCTCGTAGCACTTTTTACATTTTTATTTTTTACAAATGCATTACATTTTTTTGGGTTAAATTGTTATGGTTCTGTTGCAGTTTATTTCAGTTACACATAAACACACACACACACACACACACACACACACACACACACACACACACACACACACACACACACACACACACACACACACACACACACACACACACACACACTAACTTTTGAACTTTTCGAAATCTCAGAACTCCTTAGGTTTCCATTTGTCGATGGACCATGAAAGAAAGAAAAACTATTTCTTTTTCTTCTCGATACCCTGGGATGGATTTTTCGGGGATTTCTTCACTAAACAAGACCTTTCTGAATCTTTTCGAGCTATTTTTCTATGTTTACGTGTTTCTTGAGCGTATTGCAACTTTACAGTGGGTCCAATCGTAAAGGGGCCCACACCCCCGCACTCTCTCTCTATGTGTGTTTGACATTATGGACAATTCTCTGCTGTGTACCTACAATAAAAACAGCAACGGTTTTCGGGTAACCATGACAATAATAACCAAAATAACGATACATCATGTTCACTTCAGCTTTGGTATTTTCTCCCTCGTTTTTTGTGGATCCTGAAAAAAAAAAATTGATTGATTGATTGATTGAATCGCCATTTTTATTTTGTGACTGTTATGAACTACAATTCCCATGAGCGCTAGCAACACTACACCCCAAGACCTCACCTATAGTATTGTGTGCAGTCATACAGGGATAATGAAGGCATATGGTATGGACCCCCCCCCCGCCCGACCCCCCTTTTCCAAACACCAATAAATGCTTATCCTTATCACTGACAGTGGTCCAGTCTTAAATGTATTTTTGCTTGCCTTTCTAACTGCACTGCCTGGCCATGAGAATAAAGGAGGGAGACAGAGAGAGGGAGAGAGACAGAGAGAGAGAGAGAGAGAGAGACAGAGAGAGAGACAGAGAGACAGAAAGAGAGAGAGAGAGACAGAGAGAGGGAGAGAGAGAAGGAGAGAGGGAGAGAGAGAGAGAGAGGGAGAGACAGAGACACAGAGAGAGACAAGGAGAGACAGAGAGAGAAGGAGAGAGACAGAGAGAGAGAGGGAGAGAGAGAGAGATGGAGAGAGAGAGAGAGAGAGACAGCGAGAGAGAGAGAGAGAGAGAGACAGAGAGAGACAGCGAGAGAGAGGTACATAGAAAGAGAGAGCATGATTGCTGGTCCCTCCCTAATGTATTTCACCTGTGTCTCGTTGCCCCCCCTATATAAGCCCTTGTGTCCTCACTTTGTTAAACCTGCAGTGTGTAGAATTTTGGGTTTTATTTCCCAGCAGATTTTGTAGAAAATAATTATAATATCCATAAGTACGTTTAATTTAGTGCATAATACACACACACACACACACACACAGACACACTATAATAGCTGAATTTTTTTTTTGAATTATTATTATTTTCCTTTGAAAGGGTCTCATATATGTCCATATTTCTGCATATTTTGGACCAAGGCCTTGTCACTGCCATTTTGGAAGTGTCATAGTTGGAATGTCATCAGGTGCATTGTTTAAAATTTAGAATTGTTCTTGTCCTTGAAGGCCACTG
>NC_137221.1:3907826-3910326 GCF_949987685.1 Ammodytes marinus | reverse complement strand
GACACTTTCAAGATGGCGGCATTAGGCCTTGGTCCAAAATATGCAGAAATATGGACATATATGAGACCCTTTCTAAGGGAAAAAATAATAATTAAAAAAAAATGTTCAGCTATTATGCACTAAATTAAATGTGCTTATGGATATTATAATTACTTTCTACAGTATCTGCTAGGAAATAAAACCCACAATTCTACACACTGCAGGTTTAATGGTTTAATAAGGGCCATAAACGCTGCCAAGGTTCAAACTGCTCCTTTTTCTTTAATGCCACGTAGACTGACAACTATTGGTTCCTGCCCCTTTGGAAGATCTACAAGTTTGGGGATTACACATATAACAGCCCCAGGCTCAAACTGCTTCATGTCCTTGTGTGTGGATCAGAGCGTGATTACCCCTCCCTGTTCTCAAACAAATAGTCCAACTCTCACTCTCGCTGCAATATGCAAATCCTGGCAGTCAAAATCAAATCGGATTGGCTAGTGAGTTTAGGGAAGTTGAAAAGGGCTTGGCTTCTTGTATGACAGGTGCATTTGCTATGAGGAAGTGCAGCTCTTCAGTCACTCCCTGCTGTTGAGAGGTGACATGGCGCAGAGCAAAAATCAAGCAGACGACCGGAAATTCTCCTGTTCGATCTGTCTGGATCTACTGAGGGATCCGGTGACTATTCCCTGTGGACACAACTACTGCATGAGCTGTATTGAAACCCACTGGAATGGACAAGACCAGAGGGGAATCCAAAACTGTCCTCAGTGCAGAAAGAGTTTCAACCCGAGGCCAGACCTGGTGAAAAACACTTTGTTAGCAGAGTTAGTGGAGGATCGGAAGAGGGCTTTACTCCAACATGCTGCAGCTGACCAGTGCCATGCAGAACCTGGAGATGTGGCCTGTGATTTCTGCACTGGGAGGAAACGGAAAGCCCTCAAGTCCTGTCTGGTGTGCATGGTGTCTTACTGTGAGCAACACCTCCAGCCTCACTACGAATCTCCTGCTTTTAAAAAACACAAACTTGTGGAAACATCCGTTAAGCTTCAGGACGCCATCTGCTCCCGTCATGATGAGGTGATGAAGATGTTCTGCCGCTCTGATCAGCGGTCTATCTGTTATCTCTGCGCAATGGACGAACACAAAGACCACGACACAGTCTCGGCTGCAGCAGAACGCACTGAGAAGCAGAGAGAGCTCGGGCAGCGTCGGCAAAAAGTCCAGCAGAGAATCCAGCACAGAGAGAAAAATGTGAAGGCTCTTCAACAGGAGTTGGAGGCTATCTATCGATGTGCCGATACAGCAGTGGAGCACAGTGAGAAGACCTTCGCCGAGCTGATCCGTCTCATCCAGAAAACAAGCTCTGACGTGAAGCAGCAGGTCAAACTCCAACAACAAACATTAGTGCAACAAACCAAAGATCTTCAGAAGAAGCTGGACCAAGAGATCGCTGAGCTGAAGAGGAAAGACGCAGAGCTGGAGCTGCTCTCACGCACAGAGGATCACACCCAGTTCCTCCAGAGTTACACCTCACTGGCGATACTTATTGCATCTACAGACACACCAAGACTTAAAGCCAGCAACCTGCCGTACTGTGAGGATGCGATGGCGGCTGTGACAGCGGCAAGAGATCAAATCGAGGCCGTTTTCCATGATGACTGGATGAGGCCGTCACTGACAAAGGACTTGGACGTGTCACTCCTTCAAGCACAGCCGGAGACCAGAGCTGAGTTCCTGGAGTATTCAAGTCAGATCACGCTGGATCCAAACACAGCGGGCAGATCACTGGCTTTATCGGACAGGAACAGAAAAATAACATTTGGGTACGATCCACATCAATTTCTGAACTCTAACCATCCAGACAAATTCGGTCATAGCACTCAGGTCTTGAGTAAGGACGGACTGACTGGACTTTGTTACTGGGAGGTGGAGATGAGCAGTTATGCTTCAGTAGCAGTCGCGTACAAGAGCATTCCCAGATCAGACGTTATTTCATGTGAATTTGGATGCAATAAGAAGTCTTGGGCATTGGCCTGTGGCAGCAGTTATACCTTCAAGCATGACAACAATGTCATCAGCGTCTCAGGTCCTCAGTCCTCCAGAATAGGAGTGTACCTGGACCACAGTGCAGGTGTTCTGTCCTTCTACAGCGTCTCTGAAACCATGACTCTCCTCCACAGAGTCCAGACCAAGTTCACGGAGCCGCTCTATGCCGGACTCGTTCTGGAATCTCATAGTGGAAGCACTGCTGAGTTCTGTGAGCTCGAGTAGTAAATAAAGGTGCGGTGTGTAATATGACATCATCAAGAAAGTTCTAGAAAGTTCTGGAATGCAACGCTCCCTGGGTAACCCCAACCCTTTCGAATAATAACAGAAGCTACAGTGGCCTTCAAGGACAAGAACAATTCTACATTTTAAACAATGCACCTGATGACATTCCAACTATGACACTTTCAAGATGGCGGCACTAGGCCTTGGTCCAAAATATGCAGAAATATGGACATATATGAGACCCTTT
>NC_137221.1:3890326-3892826 GCF_949987685.1 Ammodytes marinus | reverse complement strand
TTTAACATACAGAACTTGTAAGCAAACACTTAGCCTACCAACTGCACAAACAACACTGAGAAATCAAAATCAAATCAAATCAGTTTTATTTGTATAGCCCAAAATCACAAATACATTTGTCTCAGTGGGCTTTACATTTCATGCAATATGATATATGATACAATATGACACCCTGCCCTTACACCCTTAGCTCGGCTGAGAAAAAACTCCCAGTAAAAACCCTTTACCGGGAATAAAAAAAAAATTGAAGAAATCTCAGGGAGAGTCGACAGAGTAAGGGATCCCTCTCCCAGGACGGACATGCTGCAATAGATGTCATAAGTAGAGACAATCACGAAAGGAATTTGATCATTGACCAGGTGATTACATGGTAATACTAAAGTAAAGTGCGAATAGTGTGGATGCAGGAAGACTTCAGATGCAGCCAGAGGATCCACACCGTCTCGTCTCCACCAGGGAAATCTAAGGTTTCCAGCGCTGGGATTACGTCCCACGTCTCCAGGCGGCGTCTTTAACCAACATGCAACATCTTTCGCGTTGATGGTCCATTCTCAGATGTTACCGGAGGGGGGACCAGATCCACACCGTCTCGTCACATAAGAGTAGGACCGAGCACACACACACACACACACACGCACACACACACACACACACACACACACACACAGAGTCAGGCAGCTATACATTGAGTGGACAATCCTACTAAAGCTGCGTTAAAGCAAAGATAAGCTCTGTGTATTCTGGAGATAATTCACTGTAGCGTCAGATTGTTCTCACGGTGTGTGTGTGTGTGTGTGGGTCTATGTGTGTGTGTGTGTGTGTGTGTGTGTGTGTGTGTGTGTGAGAGTGTGTGTGTGAGAGTCCAACAGGGATTCCTTTTATTGAATTTCAGTCCAGAGCCAGAAGACATTTTGGTGAAATCGTAATGAGTTTTATTTTGCTCCCAGATGTTATTTTGTTCAACACACACACACACACACACGCGCGCACACACACACACACAGACACACACACACACACACACACACACACGCGCGCACACACACACACACACACACACACACACACACACACACACACACAGAAGCATTTTTCACTTTGACAAGAGGAGAGCTCTGGGAAAACAGCGAAGTGTCTGACAATTAGTCAATTCGTTCTTTATTTGTAAATTTGAATGTCCCATATTATACAAAATGGACTTTTTCAATGTTTTTGAACATAATTATGAGTCCACAGTGTGCCTAGAGACCGCCAAAGTATATACAAAAATAAAACTCTCTCCTTTTCTCACTCTCCCCCTTTCTGAAACCCTCCACCCCTCCCCCCAATATACTCCAGTCAGAATTCACTCAGTTTCTGACGTCAAAAACGGGAAAGCCTGGGGGCGCCCTTCGCTCAGTTGGTAGGGCGTCCCCCTCCCGGGCCGGGCCCAGCAGCAGACCCGGGTTCGATTCCAGCCCGCGGTCGTTCTCTGCATGTCACTCCCCTCTCTGCCCCATTTCACCTCTATCTCTACACTATCAATAAAGCATAAAAATGTGTGTGTGTGTGTGTGTCTATGTGTGTGTGTGATTGTGTCTCTATGTGTGTGTGTGTGTGTGTGTGTGTCTATCTGTGTGTGTGTGTGTGTGATTGTGTCTCTATGTGTGTGTGTGTGTGGTTGATTGTGTCTGTACAACCTAACTGCATACTAATGATAGAGAGTACGTGTCTGCGTGTATGTATGCATGCATTGTGAGTGTGTTTACATGTGTGTGTGTGTGTGTATACTTGTGCGTGCTCGTGTGTTTGTGTGTGTGTGTGTGTGTGTGTGTGTGTGTGTGTGTGTGTATGTGTGTGTGTGTACTAACTAAGTGCATACTAATGGTAGCGGTTACATGTGTGCGCTGCATTACTTTGGGTCAATGTGCAGCGGATGTATTTACACACGCTTCATTTAGTGCTTCGATCTGATCGACTCCTCAGACATTAACCTGCCGACCTCTAAACACACACACACACACACACACACACACACACACACGCACACACACACACATAGAGAGAGACACGCACACACACACACATAGAGAGACACATAGAGAGACACACACACACACATAGAGAGAGACACACACACACACACACACATAGAGAGACACATAGAGAGACAAACACACACACACAAAGAGACACACACACACACACACACACACACACACGCACAGAGACAAACACACACACACACACACACACACACACACACACATAGAGACACACACACACACACACACACATAGAGACACACACACACACACATAGAGAGACAAACACACACACACACACACACACACACACACACACACACACATAGAGAGACAAACACACACACACACACACACACACACACACACACACAGAGAGAGACACACACACACAGACACATAGAGACACACACACAGAGAGACAAACACACACACACACACACACACACACACACACACACACACACACACACACA
>NC_137221.1:3882826-3885326 GCF_949987685.1 Ammodytes marinus | reverse complement strand
CCTGTCAGTCTAGTGGGTGTGATTTAAGCAGAACCGCGGATGGCACACACACACACACACACACACACACACACACACACACACACGTACGTTGGCACACACACGCGCACACACACACACACACACTGTAGATTTGATTGTGACTGACAAGATATTAACCACAGTTTGCGTTGTGAGGTAAAAACTGAAGCACTTCTGTAACTACCTTGGGACTGCGCCAGGTACAGTTTTGATTAGGGGGGAACACACACACACACACGCACACACACACACACACACACACACACACACACACACACACACACACACACACACACACACACACACACACTCCCTTTCTCATAAAGATTTGGGTTACAACTATCAATTTTCCCATGTCTAAAGGTGGAGTCAGTGATTCTGGAGAACGCTTGTTGTCAAAATCTGTGAATATCTCCTCATGATCCGCTACCTGTCTGTACTGTGTGTGTGCTGAAAAAAATAAAATCAGGTGTTAATACACAGCCTAGGCTCTGTAAACTGGTATCTAAAAACAAAGGGTATGTACGTAAACAGAGGGGGGCTTATGTAGCTGGCAACATGCCTGTTTACAGAGCCTAGGCTGTGTATTGACACCAGATTCTTTTACAGGACAGGTAGTGGATCGTGAGGAGATATTCACTGATTTAGACAGAATCACTGACTCCACCTTCACTGGTGCTATAATGGGCCCAGGGACACTTTCATTGAACCAAAAGTTTAGTTTTTTCAACTGATTAAAGGTGCAGTGTGTAATATGACATCATCAAGAAAGTTCTACAAAGTTCTAGAATGCAACGCTCCCTGGGTAACCCCAACCCTTTAGAATAATAACAGAAGCTACAGTGGGCTTCAAGGACAAGAACAATTCAAAATTTTAAACAATGCACCTGATGACATTCCAACTATGACACTTTCAAGATGGCGGCACTAGGCCTTGGTCGAAAATATACAGAAATATGGACATATATGAGACCCTTTCTAAGGGAAAAAATAATAATTCAAAAACATTTTCTCAGCTATTAGGGCCCGTGTCCACCTAACGCCTTTTTCCAGCGTTAAACGCTGGCTGTGCGCTCGGGAGTGTGTCTACTGAGCGTTTTTTACAACCGGTTTTTTCGACCGCTTTTTTCAAGCGTTTTATGAGCTGGGAGAGAGAGTGCTGTGATCGGGTGAGAGAAAATGCTGATCGTCACCTGTCAGTCAGACCTATCAACACTGGTTTAACTGTTTAGGCTTGCTGTTTTCTATTTAAATCGTTACATTTTAATATGAGTAGTCTTATGAAACAGAGAATACTTTCCACCATCCTCTGTTTGGATGAGGAGTTATCGCGGCTCCTGCAAACACACACGGAGCAAGTTGTAGGCTGATGTGTGCGCATGAAACGATCCGTAGGAGATAAAAAATACAGAGAATCAAGTGTTCGCCTAATCTGCTCCCACAAACAGGCTCTCCTCCCTCTGTTCTGGTCATTTTAAGTCACTATTTTCGTACAGTTTCGGGTAAACAGAGACGGAAAAAGCAGTTTCTCTTCCGTCTTCTTTGTTGCCAAGGCGACGAGTCCCGACGATCTACTATCTGATTGGCCCTTTGAAAAAAGCGGCGGTGACGTCCCCACCGCCTTTCTGAAAAGTTAAACTTTTTTCAACTTGCAAATCTCGAAGCGGCCGCACAAAAAGACAAAAAGCGCTCGAAAAAAACCGCTGGGCGCTGCGCCTTTTCTCAGAGCGGCCGCCTTTTCCCGAGGCGGCCGCTTCTCATTGGGAATCAATTGAAAAAAGGCGCTTGCGGTGGGAAAAAGGCGTTAGGTGGACACGGGCCCTTATGCACTAAATTAAACGTACTTATGGATATAATTACTTTCTACAAAATCTGCTAGGAAATAAAACCCAAAATTCTACACACTGCAGGTTTAACTGTCTCACTGTGTGTTGTGTGAAGCAGAAACTGATTGTAGATACTCGGCTGTTGTGATCCTGCCCTGGGCCGCTGGTCTGATGGTCTTATTGACTGTTTCATGAATGAACTGGGAATTAGGCGCTGGTGTTGTTAAATCAATGCACTGAATAGGACATGCGGAGCCTTGGGGGTGAGTTTGGTGTTATTGTAAGGAATGACCCCTGATAATAAGGGGATAGTTACTGTCCTGTCACTATCTGGAAAAAGGAGACATTTTGTGCTTTACATTTAGCCTGTTGCAATTGTTTATTTTATCACCTTAGAATGAGATTGTTTTTTTGGCATTTTCAAGCTTTATTTGACAGTACAGAGTTGAAATGGGGAGAGAGAGAGAGAGAGAGAGAGAGAGAGAGAGAGAGAGAGAGAGGAGAGAGAGAGAGAGAGAGAGAGAGAGAGAGAGAGAGAGAGAGAGAGAGAGAGAGAGATGACCTGCAGTAAAGGTCCACGGATCGGGTCCAGAGCCAATATGGTACGCGCTCTATCCACTACACCACCGGAGCGCCCCGAGAATGAGACTTTT
>NC_137221.1:3852826-3867826 GCF_949987685.1 Ammodytes marinus | reverse complement strand
TTTTTTTTTTTTACTGTGTTTATGTCACTGGTAAAATAATCTTCTCTCAGAGCAAACCGTGTAGCCTATTTCATATGCGTTAGTGTGACTAGACTACTCCGGGCTTATTTACGAGACTGCATTATGGCCATCGCTTTTCTTAGCTTTTGTATTCAGCCTTTGCGTAGCCTCTATGTGGTCGAGATTATTTTAAAATAGATGCATGGGATTCGATTATCTTCTAAATGTTGCTGTATGTTTTTTGGGATCATTTTTCCACATTGTTGGTTCGTTACAGAGCCGTGTGTCAAAAGCAATATTGACATGATGTTGGCAGCCTGTCCTCTTGGAAAATACGACCGCATAGGTCGTTCGAAGTCTCGGGGCGGCTCGGAGACGCTCGTGGTTGCTCGGGCGGCGGCTTATTCAGACCTTTGACCTCCGTTACGAATCAATGTGCGACGAAACAAGAGGGGGATGGACTATGCTGTCTTTCCGGTAAGTTTGTTAGCTTCCTGTAATATTTTTTTCTAAATTAGCGTTTTTATCAGGTGTTAATCTGTTTTTTGGCGATGTTTCTGTAAATCACGCAACATTAAGTTGGTTCAGTTTCATGTTTAAGTTACAGTCAATTTGCAAATGATTCTGGAAGATCTTATTTAAGGCTACCTTGTATAAAGCTATGGTCACATGCTAACGTAAAAGCTAGCTAGTGCTATCCATAGATGGTATTTAAAAGGTACTTTCGCTCCAACCTATACAGTCCAATCCTCATCATTCATGTCAATTTTATTCTAATTAGCAATACACAGATGTGGAAAAATACAGAAGGAAACGGTAATTTTTAAAATTAGTGAATAGTGAAATAACAGCCAGTAATAATAATATATGCTTATACATATTTACTAGTTGTCTATTCTGACTGGTATTGGGTCAGTGTTGGCATTAAACCATCAACATTACAAAAATTCGAGGTAAATTATATTAGAAGGTGCTTCTTAATATAAGGTAATATATGAACTTGCAGAATGTAAAATGAGAACAAACATTGTCGGAATTGCAAACAGTTAACAGAAGGGAACTTTTTGTAAGTTACTTTGCATTAAGAAATGTTTATTTTAGTGCCAACAACAATATTATTAAACTAATTTGATGTTTTTTTTCTTGCGCATCAAGCCACATTTCAAATCTCCATAACACAATTTAGAAATCCAACGGCCCTTTTAAGTGCCATTTTGTCATTCTGCCTTTTAGCAAAAATTGTCATTGTTTTAATTTTTTATTGTGATTGTCCTTTTTTTTGTCTTTTTCTGTTTTATATTTGTCTAAAATATGGCATCTGAGTCAAATAGACAATTGAAAGAATGGCTGGAGGCGGGGGAAGCCTTGATGGAGGAGTTAGCAACTAAAAAAGTAATTTTATTTTTCTGTAACATCTGCATTATAGGATTTACCTTAAATTATTTTAAATGTATAATGTCCCTGCTCCACTACAGGTAATTATATTATCCTTGTTTTTACTTCTATCGTTCAAAGGAAGCAAAGAGCCACGGAGTCAAGGCTCGCATGTGTCCTGGAGGAGGAGAGACCAGGGGCCTCATTTATAAAGGTGTGCGTAGAAACCTTCTCAAAACATTGGTTGCGTTCCGAATCGCATACTCTTTCTTTTTTCTATTCTACATACTACATCCGACGATAAAAATAATCTAGTTAGGATGCAGTATGCATACTATTGGGACATACTTTACTCTCTTATTTCATCATAACATTGCGCCTTGATCTTGCTTTTATATCCGTCGCATCCCCGTTTGTTTTCATATGGAGGCTTCGTCGATGTGACTTCACGTGCGCACTGGATTGTGGGTCAGAATCCCCCAAATAGGATGCAGTTTTCAACACTAACAATCTTGGCCGGATGAAGTAGGACATCCGGGTACTTCTAACCATCCTAAATCTGGCCACAAGAATCGGGACATCCTAAATCTTTTTTCTACCAAACTATATAGTAGAAAGTATGCGATTCGGAACACAACCATTGCGTTCGCACAAAGCCAAGAATGTGCTGCGCAAAAAAAAAGTTGAGATGAATAAAACTGTGCGGTGCACAGTTGCACGCAATCTTCCCTTTATAATTACCCACCTTATTAGGAAGATAAATTATTAGAAATAAAATGGTTTTATTGTTCACAATTTTCAGTCAGTCACTAATAATTTTTCCTCCATGTTTTGTGTATTCAGTTGAACCTGCCGGCCCCAGGGAGCTTCCAGAAGTGGACGCGCCACAGACGACGGAGATTTCAGGAGGTCCCTAGTCTTGGTATGCATATTTAATTGTGAAATCTTGTATACAGTCAATCAATCCACAAATGTTATTACGGTAATAGATCAGTGTAACTGACTCCTTTTTCCCCATATAAGATAAACAGCTTCAGAATCTCAGAGACCTTCTGAGTTCGGTTACTGTCCCAGCATCAGCAGAACAGGAGGAGGACACACCAACGGTATGTTTCCTCTTCCTTTTGCATCCCACCAGAAGGTGATGGGATGTCATGCATGGAAATGGTTTACTATTATCCTTATGTGCTGTGATGTTCAGATAGTGGTCAAATATGATTTTCTGTTTTCAGCTCCATACAACCTGTGATTGCCCACTGTGTGCTCCCCAAATTCTTCCTACAAATGGACCCCGGGGATAAAGGATTTGCTTGAATGCAGATACTGGCCTGCAACCACCAACTTCCAAATCCTGTTCAATTGATTTCTTCACATCATTCGAGCAGATGAATTTGGCCAGCCCAGCTTTATCGCAACAAGCATTCATCAAAATGCTTGAACACCAATCCGGTTGCACAGGTAAGAACTTACTTTTCATTAGCAAGAATTTTATATTCCAAACTTAAAGATCTTTCATTGACAAAGGTTATACCATTGTGGTTCCAGACAGCACATATCTTTTGGGAGTTTGCATTCTGCAGTTTCAAGAAAGATGAACTGTGCCTGGTAGAGCATTTTCAATGTCCGGCATGAACACCAAACATGCTGGCTATATCAGCAGACGGGAATTGGAAGCATTACCGCTTCAGGAAGTCCAAAGGGTCAGTGAAATAATAATTTTCTCCTTAAGATGAATGATGTAGAAGCTGAACTACATTTTGCAAATGGTTAACTTACCGTATGCATTTTCTCAGGCAGGATCTGTCTCCTTACAGTTATGCCAACATACATCCCAATTGTTTTTGAGAAATGTATCCCTATTCGTTTGGCATGAAATGTTTAATCAATCAACCTTTATTTATACTCAGGGACACTGTAGTTTCCCTCATTTGCAGTGATATCGAGTTTAAAAGTAACAAACAGAATATGCAATACTGTTGGAGAGGAGGTGGAGCAGGTCAACAGCTTCCTCTCAAAGGCAGCTCTCTCCACAAAGTATATGACCAAGTCAGGTTAGTTTAAGGATGATTGTATGCTTTGAAAAAAAATATTATATTATTATATTGTATGCTTTTGGGAAAAAAAATATTATATTATTATATTGTATGCTTTTGGGAGAAAAAAATATTATATTATTATATTGTATGCTTTTGGGAAAAAAAATATTCAGCAAAGATTACAACATAAAACTAAACAAACAGCAGATAGATACTTGAATAAAAACAAGACCAAAGATCAAATGGCACCATATCTGGTCAAATTAAACATAAGATACAGATTACACCTTAGGGCTTATATATGGATTTTTGCCCTTTTTAATATTCTAAATAGAATACACAGGGCAGAAGTGGAAGCAGACAACCTTGAGCGTCTCAAACAAGATCTCAACATCTCACTGGAGGGTGTTAGAAGTCATGTTAGAAGTCAAGCAATGGGCTACCACTGGTATGTTATATGATGGTTGGGGTGTACATTTAGTACTGCCTTGCCATACTTTTGGTTTCATGTTTTTTAATGGTCATCTTTGCTTGTTTTGTTTTTTCTTCAAGAGAGACATGGAGCTCAGAGTAGCCAAGAGGGGCTCCAGAGAGAAATTGACGAGATTATCTTCTCTCTAAGAAGAAGAAAGCATGACCTCTATCAACAAAACGGTATTTGCTATTATGTGACTCAAGCTTTTTTCTTAGTTTAGTTTAATTTTCACCAACAATCTTTTTTGTAATTACTATGTCATATTACAGACAGCAACCAAACAAGGCAGAGGAAAAGAAGGAGACTTGGAGAGCTAAAAAATAAACTCCAAAAGAGGTTACTGCACTACAACACCATTGCTGCCAGTGAAGATAAAATCGACACTGGCGCAGCATGCAGTCTCTCTGGTCACTTCATCCTGCCTTGGGAAGCACAAGGAGATGGTAAGCAAAGTTTGATATCGTATAAATTCAAGTATAAACATCTGAGCCTCACTATCAATACTATCAGCTAAGGGCGGAAAGGTCTGGAAATAGTGTTTGGAAAAAGTAGGAAATCTGGACGAGCGTAAAATTGAATGGACAATACTGGCAAAAGAGATGAAACATGTTTATGCCTGTTGAAAGATTGTTAAATTACTTGTATTGGCTTTACATTTGTACCGTGGCCATGCACGATTTGAAAATCATTTTATATTTTACTTCATTTGGTTTACTGTAGCTGCTTTCCTCCTCGTGTGTGTTTTGAGAGAGTTGATCCCCACTAACCCTCCAACCAACAAAAAGTGGAAAATATTCAGTTTTTGATTTTACAATACGTTTTCATTATTAGCTGCAATGCTATCCTCCAAATGGGGAAACCATGGTGAAAAATGTTTAGTGTTTTGATTTTGTCACAGGAAGCAGGCCGTGATCAAGAAGCTCCTTCTTCAGGAGATACTGGACTACAACTGTCTGGACTCCACCACAGCGAGCATTGATGTCGCTGGGATGGAGCATTCGCTGACAGGGCAGAGCACTTTAGCCTCTATTTGGCCTTGGGAGGTTCATGGCAGTGGTATGTCAAGTTTTCAGATGCTTTATAACAGTTTAGGGTACTGCTATAAAGAGTAAACTAAACTAAGTAATAACATTGATTTTTATTTGTTTTATCTGTGCTTTCATATGTCCTTCTGTGTGTCCTTCTGTTCATATTATGTATGTATTTCATTTTGTGAAAAAGTAAATGTTTGTAGTTGCTACAATTTTGTAATGTTATTATGCAATATTGTCTAATGTATAAATACAACTTTTTGATTTCCTTAGCAAACATTTCCATGAAGAAAAGCATTCATGACCAGGCGATGCTTACTAGGAGGCTGCAAGAGGAGAAGGGAATTTTGGTCGTGGAAATGGCACTACACTGCACATGGTTGCAGAACCAGGCAGTGGTTCTAAAGGAGAAGTTGGCTGAGCAGGGTAAGTTAAAAATAAACATTTATATATGCATTTAGGAATGTGTTTTAAATTAAATCTTAGTTTTTAAGTTTGAATTGGAGAGACCGTTTTACTCCACTGACGTTTTGTTGCCTTGTGAAGTAATCTTATTATGTTTATGTCTGTAATGATATCTCTTTTGTATTTTGAGATGGAGACCAGGGAAATCAGGGACTTGGCTGTCTGCTCAAAAGAAGGCATTCGGAGGTGTTGGAAAGCCTGCAGGAGGCCCTCAACCTCTACAAGACCGCTTTAGGTCCAGAGGCCTCTCTTCTAGATGCCAGGGGCGAAGAAGAGAGTGGCCTTAGCAGTCCAGACAGCAGTGAAGATGAAGAGGGTAACATGATTTAAGTTATATACGTATGTATTGATGTTTGTTTGTTTTTATATTTGTTTCACAAACAGACAATTAACTATTGAATTTACTTTTGAATGATTAGTTATTTGTGTTTTTAGAAGTGTTACACACCTAGTCAATTCTGAAACATTTTAGCTTCAGTTTGTATTCTTACCTCGTGTTTTTGTCCACTTCCCAAGATTGAAGCTGTACAAAGTATTGCGGTTAAGCCTTCGACTGTCATTCTGGAACACAGTCTTTCTTTCCAGTCACCTATCAACTGCATCACCAAATCCACCATCCAGCATCTCCAAGCTTCAGGCCACATTGGAAGACACTAGCAGAGATCATCTGTGCCTTCATCACGCTAACATGCTGCACTTTTGGAAACTTTTAAGAAATACAAAATTGTCAACTGTGCACTAGGGCTGTCCCCGACTAAGAAATTATCTAGTCCATTCCGATTGGAGAAGTCATCCATATAGTCAATTGATCGTCAATCTATATTTAAAATTGTCAGACCACAATGGTGATTTATAAATGCACAATGAGGGCCTCTACACATTACAGTTTTTTTTCGATTGCTATCCTACAGTGGGCACAACAGTCACTGGAGCTGAACAGTTCACTTCACCTGCAAAATAGGCTCAGTAGACCAAACACTATGAACCAGCTTCTTTGAGATAACACACTGTCACTCAAAACACACTCAGAGTACAAACACTAGCATCAAACCCCAATACACAAAATACAAACTTTTAATCTTTACAGTTTGAATAATTTGATTTACTTCAAACAAATTACGTAATATTTTCTGTGATGGAAAAAGTGAAATTCTTTCACATGAAATTGTTTATTTTATAACATAACAGTTTTTTTAGGAAAACAAAAATAAATGGAAATCAGAAGTTTGCTTCAATAGATACACATTTTGTATATTTTATTGACAACATTTACAAATGTTGTATATATCTGTGTAAATAATATATAATTGTTATACAGAAATCAATTCCTGTAATGTTGTCATTTACTGCAGGTGATGTGAACTGTTCAGCTCCAGAGACTGTTGGTAGTGCAGACTGTAGTTAGAGTTTTGCACATTGAGCTACAGTTGTGCCCACTGTGGTTTAGCGATCGAAAAAAACTGTATTGGTCCAGTTGAAATTGCAATCTACAATGTTTAAAATGCTCCAGGATGAAATCCATTCTGTTTTGAATGTGTGGTTTACAGTTGTGACAGCAGTGTGTTATCATTTGAACAAAGTGCTGGAAATACACAGTGTTGTTCAGATTGTGATAAAAGCCAACAGCTAAGTGTGTAGATTTTGAAAATTGTGTTTAAGTTTTTTACCCTCTTTCACAAGCTTTCTGTAGGCAATTGTTCATTTTCACACAATGCTCTTTTTGTCAATTTCTTGCTGTATAATCTTTTCCCAGTAGAAGAAAAGTTAAACAGAGGCAACTGTGGAGATAATCCCCCTCCTTGTTGCAGGTTTTTCGTCCAGTGACTTTAAAGGAGACAGTGTCACTGTTCACACTCCACTTAAGTCCCAAGACAGTTTGAGTTTAATTGTTCAATCAACCTGTTTAAATCTTTGTGACCATAATTAATGTATTTTCACTTGTTTTGGAAGGAAAAAGGAGATCCAACACTTAAGGTGAGTGCTGGATCTACGGTACTGTTTTCAACCGAGTGAATACTTATCAAACCTACCTGCATCTTTGTTACCTGATGGTTCGAATATACATACAGTATTATTAAATAAACTTGTGGAATAAAATAAACAATTTTAAAAACCTGTCTGTTTTTAATTTCCCATACCTCCTTTTACACAAAAACATAAGTGAGCTACAATATTAGAACCAATTTTGATGGTGCTTTGTGTAAGTGTATGTGCCTTTAAATACTTTGAAATCAGTGCACACAAATTCATGGCAAAAAGAAATGCTTCACATAGTCAAGCATTAGCATGGTTTTTTATATATGACCACGCATATATGTAGTTTTTATGTATATATACATATAAACTACAAGACCAAGGTTGATGGTATGTTGTGTATTTCATGGCACATTCAAAATTGCTGGCTGTTTTTGACTGAAACGAGTGCAGACAGATAAAAAGCAGATTGCAAAAGCCTGAAATGGTCATTCATTTTCTTGGTTAGGATATAATACAATAATAAAACAAATGTGATTGCATTGTAGGCCTATGCTATTGTTATGCCGTTATGTTAAATAGTATACAGATTTGATTGCATTGCTATGTGTAGTTAATATGCTATACATCCTAAGAAATTACACCATAACCTATAGGCCTACCTACACCTTATTGGGTCAATATTGCTAATTTGTTTATTCATTTAAAAAAAGGGTGTGTGGGGGGTCGTCTTAATCTTTTAAAGTTACCCTACATTTAGACCTATATAATTGTTTCTGCTTTATGCCATCTCGTGTATTTGTCTGTGTGAAGCTTATTAAATATTAATACACGTAGTTCATATAGCACTTCATAACTCAATATTAACAAATGGCATACAATACATGTACACCTAATGTACAGACAATAATGATAAAACAAAGGAGTAAAAGAGTAATGTAAAATAAATTCTAGGCCTATGTAGTCATTGTTTCTGTCAACATCCTGAGTTGTCTGTCTATGTGTTCATTTACATGATGGACCTCCTCTTTCCCTGCAGTAAAGGAAAGGCTAAGGCCTAAGCAATAAAAACAAAATTAGGCAAACACCTTCACTTCACACATTGACATTCCCTAAAATCATATTACCATCATGTCACAAAAACCACAAGTATAAAATAAAGTAGCCTATCAATAAGAGGGCTTATTTTAAGAAATAAAAAAGTGATGAGACTGGGTATGTTTGGGATGTGAACAGCTTAATGTGAATCAAGTCTACAGCGGATAGGCCTATAGCCTAGGCTACATGTACTTCATGCTTTCTCTGCTTGAGCTCTTTCCATTTTTCCAGCTATAAAAGTCTGCAGCAAGATCTCTCATCTTTTTATTTGTCCCTCCAATGTTTAAATTAAATCTTAAAATACAAAACAAATAAAGCAAAATGAGACATTAGACTTCCTTCCCCATGGGTGGTGAATTAAAAAGGGCCACATCCTCCCCTTCAACTCTGTATTTCAAAACAGGAAACATGCAGGCTAGCGGTAGACTGTTCAAAGTGACATGTTACTGTCCAGGTCCAGGCCTTCCCAACTATAGGCTGCATTTGTAAAAGCTGTAGCCTACACCACATTTTTAATTTGCTCATATAATTTCAATATCTCACAAGCATCCAGAGCTCTTTGAGGGTGATAATCTGACAGGGGACAGAATAATCAATCAATCTATCATCTCTCATCTCTGTCTATGATCTGTGATCTTTATCTTTTGAAAATATTTCTCATTTTATGGACACACACTGTCTGAAGCGTGGGCTTTATAGGCTTGATGCTGTGACCATGAAATGAACATTTTTAAATCTTTGTCTTAGAGGGAAACAAAACATATCGTTGGAAAGGTCTCGACCTACAATGTAACATTATGTCAGTGAGAGTATTCTACTGGGCTCCTACTCAGAAATAATGACCTTTGAACCTTGACCTTAGTGCATGCTTGAAGGCTCATAACTCCACAACGAAAGGTGATACAGCCATGGTACTAACAGTTATAGAAAGTACCTGGCCTAGGCTATCATGTGATAAAATAGACAACTAGGGGCAATATAAAATGTGGGTATAAATAACATTTCAACCATTTAATTATAAGATATTTAAAATCTGTCTACAGAAATGTGTAAAGCATCACATTAAACACCTCACAGAACCCTCAATTTAGAATATTTAAGTCCCAATATTTTTTTAAACTCAAATATTTTTAGAAAACTACATTTCCCAGAGATGCGTCATCCACTCTTATACTGTAGTTAGCCATAGTTGTAGTTCTTTCTTGTTTTCGAGCTAGGGTTAGGGCAACGGTGTTCAAAATATTTGTTACTAAATATATAACTTATCTGTAACAGACATAAACTGTATGTTACTGCCGAACTTGTAGATACACTGCAATGAAAAGATCTATATCGCAAAACTAGTATAAATTATAGTTTTGTTGTGACATATTCGCTGGCATTGTAGAAGTGGGGTATTTGGGTCCATAGTTCTGGTTGTTTGCAAATTAGGGTTGCGAAAACATATATCTATTGGATCATATATGCCGTATTTAGGGGAGCCGATCTCATTATAACACTCTAGCGAGTTGATCTCACTTAGAAACTGTTAATGTGTTGTCTACTTTAAGACAGTTTAGCCAGTAGTGTTAAAACCGTTGCCGAACGCGCTAGTTCCGCCACAACTATGCCCGGCGGAAGTCGTCTGATGACCCGCCGCGCCGGAGTCGTCCTCATGCCCCTTGGTAGTGCAGCGGAGGAAGCCCACACTGCCCTTGTATTGTTGTGTCTACTACTTATTCCTTGGCAAATCCCTCGGTATTGAAGGACAGCTGTTGACCAGCAGTTACGTTTAGAGTTAAGGAAATGTTCCTGTTTTTGAGTTGGAAATAAAAATAACGTGAAAGTAGCCTAATGTCAGCGTCCTTAACAACCTAATGGAGCCAACTGAAAATTAGTCAAATCAGCATAGGCTATCAACATTAATTCATGGAAATCTCTTTCTGCCTCTTTTTTCTCTTCATCCTCATCTCTTCCTCCTCTTGGTTCTCCCTCTCACCCACTGGTCCTGTTTCATTTATCTATTTATTTGTAGGCTATGAAATCAAACACCCAACCCCTTCCCCACACACTTCTCCAGTTGATTCGCCACCCCCCAGTCTCTCTCCCTTCTTCCATGTCCGCTATCAGTCACTCTGGCCGGGCCACTCATCATCCAGGCCAATCCGCTGATGATTCGCCACCATCAGGCCTGACCCCCGCCTTCCCCTCGCTCATGCCGGCCGTCAGTCTCTGGCTGGGCTACGGCCTATGCCCGATCCCCTAGCAATGCATTGGTTAACTTTTTAAGTAAAAGTATTCCTTTTGAGTAAATATGAAGGTATAATCCGGGTGACCTTGTGGACATGCCGCTGTTATACTGGGGAATGTTGGGAACTGACCAAAAGCAATGCGTTTGATTCAGATGTCAATAAAATAGCCTAAGCCTAAAGTGGGCTACAACACTGTTATGTTGAAAGCCGACGTGAGCTGAAGCTCATGTGTTGTGTTTGAAATGTCTTTTTATTAATCACTTTTAATCAGTTGTCAAATTTGTATTCTGCACAAAGGTTTTTCGAACAAAGCAGACTGGCGTGTCGTCTCTATAGCAACGACAGCTGAGGATTATGGGTAGTGTAGTGGCTTCAGGATTCGTGGTGTCAGGTCCTCCGTTATCCAATGTGATGGATGCGCAGTGTCAGACTGACATCAACTCCTTGCATGGGTTCAGGCACACAGGCACGTTGCTGGACGATACTGCTTTGGCATGCTGACCTTTGAACCTTGACATCGGCTTACAATTCAACTAAATAGGCTGAAAACATATTGCTATTGGTACAGAAAAAACATGACCTCAGCGGTTGTCAGTAGGCCTTTAGCCTGCTTATATATTTGATGCTGCAAATAGCATAAGGATCCAATAGTTTATGATAATGATGTACAGTATGACTGTGAGGTTAGGTAGACTTGAAATGCATTACTCCATTAACAGAACATAGAATCAATGTAAGCAGAAAAATTAGAACATATAGTACACAGTATTAAATAAATGAAGTAGGCTATTTTTTAATTTAAGCCTCCCTGAAGTTAAACTCTATTGAGTCTTTACTAATAGGAGGTTGTCATCTCTACAGTATAGAAACAAGAACAATGTTAATAAATATGCAGAAACAAATTTAGTATTGACTTGATATATTTTATTCAATTGAATCCTTTGGCTGCCAGGAATTGGCCCATGTCTCACCACTGAAAACAGAAAGAATGTCTGTAAAGCATGTATCATTACAGAAGATGGGTTTTAAAGGCAACAAGTAAGTAATTAAGTAGTTAAAAGTAAATAGTAAGTAACAGTAATAATAACTAACATTAACAGAGTTAAATATTGTAAAAGTGCATAAGTAATGCAAGCTAGAGCGGTAATAAAATAAAGACTTGTTGGTAGAATAGCATGTAAGTGTATGCGCTTGGTAGTGACTACAAGGTACGAGATGAAGCAGAAAAACATCAGAATACAAACCATTCTGGACATGGCTCCCAGGCAACCAGCTTTGCCCTATGAAGAGATACAAACAAACAATAAACATTAATTATTTTGTTTTTACCTTTCACTTTTGAGTGTCATTAATACAATAACATTGTTCTTTACAGTAGTTGATGTTGTATGTATTGTTTGACAAACTGTCTGTATATGTACATCAGTCACAACAGATGAAGAAAATACCTATCATCATGGTTCGCATTGCCACTACATGCTGCACGCTTATACATCCTACAGCACAGCACACAGTACAGTAAAGTGTCTAACCTTTTTGACTCTTTTTCCAATCACATCCTTGATGGGGAAAACCTGCATACTGGTATGGTAGGAGCAATCTGTGAACATCCAAAAAATAATTGTTATAGTAACAAAATGAATTAATTTATGATTGAGACTTTAGTAGCTGAGATATGATATGATTTGATATTTTGAGGTTGTCTGTTATTAGTAAATAACTGTTAAAAGTAGTAAAACACAACAAAAATCAATAGAACCATCACGAATAACCAGAGGGGTGTACTACGAAGCAAACTCAACAGAGCCTGGCTCTCTTTTCTGCATCTGGTTCAACATAACACAAACCCTTGCTCAGCACTAACTGGTATCACGAAGGCGGTTATCAACCTCTTATGTTGAATGAGGGTTTCAGCTTCAGGCTCTGTGCGCGTCCCCATGAAAGGGGCGTTGAATGCGTCATTTGACTCCGCTTCCGCACAGACTGGACTGATCTTGTGCAGCTAACTTTACACAAACAGACTGATTGCGAACAGCTGACATAAAAAAAGAAGTGTCCCGCTTACTTCACTCATTCAAGAGGAAGAGTTTGTCAGTCTGAACAATCACAGAACAGCAGACAGAGAGCTGACAGCAAAACTGTTACTGCAAATAAGGAGAGAGTGGAATGCGGTCAGAACATAGGCTGTTTGACATTAAAAGGAATTAAATGTCAAACTGGAGTCAGAAGATTTTAACACTACACCATTTAATTTACACTATAAAGGCTGACTTTTCTATATTTTTACACTGTAGGCTAGTCCCACTCAATCATGTAATTTAGGCTACATACGGAGTATGTGGGAATCACTTTAGTTTTGGGCCACAAAATTAAAATATGTTTTAATTATTCGTGATAAATACACAACAAACTAATACGCCTAAATATAAAGCATGTGCTGTCTGTAAATATTTCGGACAAATACTGTCCAGCAGCTTCAGTGAACCTGTGAGTCTGCAGCGATGTCTTATGTGACAGCTGTCACTTAAGTCCCAAACCTGACGCTACTGATAAAAAATAAACAAAAATAAACACAGTGTACTAATGTTGCAACCTAGATTGTATGCTTCTTTAATACCCAGTGTGTTTAAATGGCCAGGTAACATTACAAACATATTCAGTTAGAGCAAGAACAGCTTTGCATACAGTGGGCTATTTTATATTTTCTGCAATAACTGAATGCATGTAAAAAATACATCACAGCACATAAGGATAATAGTAAACCATTTCCATGCATGACATCCCATCACCTTCTGGTGGGATACAAAAAGCAAAAGGAAGAGGAAACATACCGTTGGTGTGTCCTCCTCCTGTTCTGCTGATGCTGGGACAGTAACCGAACTCAGAAGGTCTCTGAGATTCTGAAGCTGTTTATCTTATATGGGGAAAAAGGAGTCAGTTACACTGATCTATTACCGTAATAACATTTGTGGATTGGTTGACTGTATACAAGATTTCACAATTAAATATGCATACCAAGACTAGGGACCTCCTGAAATCTCCGTCGCCTGTGGCGCGTCCACTTCTGGAAGCTCCCTGGGGCCGGCAGGTTCAACTGAATACACAAAACATGGAGGAAAAATTATTAGTGACTGACTGAAAATTGTGAACAATAAAACCATTTTATTTCTAATAATTTATCTTCCTAATAATTTGGGGATCAATGTTCCTATACTGGGGCCTCATTTATAAAGCTTGCTGCGCACAAAAACCTTGCGTAGACAGGCAGAATGTGCGGTGGCAAACCGGTGGTATTCATAAAACAATTCTTTGCGGAGAACTGTGCATATTCCCACGCCAACTTTCGACCATGCGTAGAGCTTCCGCAAGGTTTTCCTGACTCTGGGAATCAGCGACACTCAATGGTAACACCACAAAATAAAGCTCGAAAAACACACATATCCTTGTGAAATGCATGGCACCCAATATATTTAATCAATTATATGTGCGTACCTATTGTTGCGAATATAGGCTACTGTTGTCTATGGCATGCAGTAATGATGTAGGTTGATTTAATTATCAAGTAGGTCTATACATGTTTTGGTTATATTTTTAAATTGAATCTTATAGTTCTACTCTATAATAATATCCTATACGTCGGGAGGTGTGTCCGTGAGAGGCCAGTGGGAGAGCAAATAGTCTTTATTTTAGGCTTTGTGTAAAAAGTAGTTATGTACAAAGTTAAGGCCAAACATATTCATTAAAACTATATATTTCGTTAGATAAAATCATGTTATGAATTTAGCAAATTATTTTATGCATCTCTTTCCCATAACAACTAACCCTGGAAGTTTAAACTATAACGTTGTTGGAAATGTGTGGATCTCACGGAAGGGAAACAATGCTTTGGAATAGACTACTACAGGCTAATGCATTATTTCACTTCTCACAACACATTTTATATAGGCCTACATATAGTCCTACAGGTTCGCTAATACGTGATATTTCATACAGTACAAAGTTGGGCAAAACATCTTAACAAAGACTATAACGACTGTGCCAATCATATGTGATCAGCGCGCGCGTGTTTGTGTGGCAGTTACAGCGACGCATGGCACAGGCTTTCTTCCTTCCCAGTCGCTTTCTTTGCGGCCGGTTGCCTCCCTTTTTTTCTCATGTCAGTCAAAATGCTGTGCTTATTAAGTGCGTCATCATATTCAGGAGCTATTTAGCATTCGCCATGTATGGTAGATTGTGGGATGAAACTGGGAGGTGAAGTGGGATGAAACTGGGAGGTGAAGTGGGATGACACGAGGCGGAGATCGTCCGCGCACAAT
>NC_137221.1:3823560-3848560 GCF_949987685.1 Ammodytes marinus | reverse complement strand
TTCAACTGCCGGTAAGTGGAGTTTTACATTTAACTTGTCTCGTATGAAAATGTTTTAATAAAATACTTTTGAAAACACTTTATACTATTATATACACTTTTATGTCAGTGTTTTCAATGGTTGCATGAGTTGCAGTTGAAATAAAAATGTGTCTGAAACAGAACATAAACGTAAACCAAATGTGATCAATACAATAATACTATATCATGGCCTTGCTAGTGTGAGTATCAAAACGTTTCTTGTTAAACGGCCGCCATCTTGGAAAGCCCGCAGTCGCCTAGGCAACGCACGTCAGCGTCCTCACCCCCGCCCCCTCCTAAAGTTCCCCGTGAGCACACACACACACAAAGTCTGTGGGTCAGCGGCCCCGTAACTGAATTTAATTCCAACACGTAATCAGTATCATGATTCATTGTTCTATCTTCATAACAAACAAAATTTCATGAAAATCGGTTCAGAATTGAGCGAGTTACAGTCTGTTTTTAGTGCAGTATGTGGCTCTGTGCAGAGAGCTGTCACACGCGCACCTAGAGAGAGAGAGAGAGAGAGAGAGATGAGAGAGCGCGATCCAAACAAACTGTACAGCTGTTTATAATAATCATATAAATGCATCTAACCTATATATACATATTGATATGTGCGTGAAAACGTTATTGTAGCCTATCCATGCAGTTCAGTACATTACTGGATGGAGTTAGCTGCTAATCTTTGGCCTGAACTGGGCTTGAGAAACAATCTTGTGTTTAATGTTCGGAATGACAACGGTCCTTGAATGCGTCCCGTATCAGTATCCTGCACGTGCAGCTGCCAAGCTAGAGTTCTTCGCTCGGTCTGAGGTGAGTGATTAACGTCCAACTCTTTCACCATAAAACACGAAGGCTGAGTTGTTTAAAATAATGTTTTATCAGTTATTGTCTTGATAACTATGGGGGTTACACATTGCAGGAAATACACCGTCTCAGCAGCATAACTTGTGTTGTTTTCATGCCAACGGCTTTACAGCCCCTGATAATTGTTAGCACTCGACGGACATTTAGCCGCTAATGTCAACTTTAGCTTTCTAAATTAACAAAGTCAGCCCCCGAACTAAAAAAGAAACGTCTTCTTGTTCACTCTCTAACACTAAGACACCAAAGTTAAGCTGGAAATTCAAAAATTAAAGCTGTCAGTATGTTTAGAGTAGCATACTACCAGTAAATCCTCATATCCCCCTAATAAAAATGTTGTTTGCTGTTTTTGGTATATGTTAGCATGACAGTGGGTTTTAAAGCTAATGCTATAATGCTAATACTCTGTTTGCGTACAGTAGGCCTTCACAGGGCATTTTTTATATAACTTCTAGCAGATAGTACTTTGTCGCGTGTGTGTGTGTGTGTGTGTGTGTGTGTGTGTGTGTGCGTGTGTGCGCGTGTGTGTGTGTGCGTGTGTGTGTGTGTCAGTTGGAGAGAGACAGAGCTGTTTAACGGGACAGAACTGAGGGTATTTTGCGCGCGTGTGTGTGTGTGTTGGAGAGAGGGAGAGAGACATGTTGCTAGCTGTTTAACGTGCATAGTAATGTAGAATAATGGGATTTAATGCTGTGTGTGTGTGTGTGTGTGTGTGTGTGTGTGTGTGTGTGTGTGTGTGTGCTGGTATTGACAACAGAGTAGCCTACATAATTGACTGGATAATTTTACTTTTATTCAGTCCCTTCTGTATAAAAAAAAACATTGATATCCAAAATAAACTTCTGATTAGTGAATAGTTTGCACACCTAATCTGCATTATAACCTAAGCTCCGTGTGTGTGTGTGCGTCACTTGGTCTAGCTGATAATTGCTGTGTCCAGAGAGAGAGAGACATGTTGCTAGCTGTTTGACGTGCATACTCATGTAGAATAATGTATTTTGTGTGTGTGTGAACTAGCTAGTTGTAGTGTGTGTGTCATGCTTTGTTGGTGAGTAATGTAGAATATGAGCTGGTATTGACAACAGAGTAGCCTACATAATTGACTGGATAATTTTACTTTTATTCAGTCCCTTCTGTATAAAAAAAACATTGATATCCAAAATAAACTTCTGATTAGTGAATAGTTCGCACACCTAATCTGCATTATAACCTAAGCTCCTTGTGTGTGTGTGTGTGTGTCTGTCTGTCTGTCTGTCTGTCTGTAAGATGACCCAGGATGCCTGACTGGAGTTGCACAACACTGTTTTGGATACCAATACAATAATTTCAGTAATTGGTTTGTTTAGGCCTATATACAGGGTATTTTTAAAATAACTTTGGCTAGCAGATAGTTATAGTGTTTGTGTCATGTTGCTAGCTGTACACACATACTCATAGAATGAGGAGTCAAGACATGTCTAACATCTTTTTTTTATCTCCTTTTAGAAAAGAACAAGGAGAATAATTGTGCTTAACTGGTGAGTAAAGGAGAATGTGTGCTGGTATTGACAACATAATACATCATTGACTGGATAATTTTACTTTTATTCAGTCCCTTCTGTATAATCACCAAACATTTACACATTGATGTACAAAAAACACATATCGTAAGTGAATAGTTTGCACCCCTAATTTGCATTATGCCCAGGGGGCAAAGTAGGTTTGTAGACATGGAATGTTGTAAAAGTTTTTTCACCAGAAAGTATATGTAGGGCATTCAAGGATCACAACCTGGGTGGACAACCTGGTAATAGCAAATCAGGGCCATGGTTTAAGGCGAGAGACTGCAGGTGAATGGGGTAACATATTTAATGTATAGATATCACAAAACTTTACCAGTGGATTACTGACATTAGAACAATTACTTTTTGTATTTTTGTTTTTTAAGAAATGTTTGAATAAATATGAAAATCTGGCAATACAGAACAGATTTTGGATACAGCCTTTTTTATTCTAAAAAACTGAATAATACTATACTAGGTCTTAAAATCTATTTTTGTGTTTTTAAGAACAGAATGTCTGACAAATCAGAGTAAGAATGATTATTGAAAGTTTAGTTAACTTCTTTAGAAGTTGGGAATACTGGAAAAAAAAATGTTGAGATAATGTCCTGACTCCCATTGTCTGTCTGTCCATCATAGGAGAGGCATCCCTTTCATTGTTACTGAGGCAAATAGCTTTTTGTGATATCCAACTAAACTTTCAATAATCATTCTTTGCACTATACCAAAGGTTATTGCAGAAGGATTTGCTCATATGTTGTTCATTGTCTTATTTATGAAACATTTTCTTCTTAAAAACATGATCAAAATGCATTGTTATGACCTGTATATAGTGTTTCTCTATTTATATATAAAAAAGGCTGTATCCAAAATCTGTTCTGTAATGACTTTGGACATATTGTAAAAACGAAATAATATAAATTTGACCTCTGGCTTTACCCAACATCCAGATAATGGATTTTTAAAGAGATGCAAATATACACATACAGTCCCCTCCAATAGTATTGGAACGGTGAGGCCAATTACTTTATTTTTGCTGTAGACTGGAAACATTTGGGTTTGACACCAAACGATGAATATGAGACTAGATCAACATTTCAGGTTTCATTTCCAGGTATTCACATCTGGATCCGATACACAACTTAGAAGATAGCATTTTTTGAAAAGGAACACCACATTTTTAGGCGAGCAGAAGTATAGGAACAGATAGACTTTAAATAAATTAAAGTGAATAAAACGTAATATGTTGTCGCAAATCCATTGCTTGCAATAACTGCATCAAGCCTGTGACCCAGTGACATCACCAAACTTTTACATTCTTCTTTTGTGATGCTTTTCCAGGCTTTCAATGCAGCCTCATTCAGTTGCTGTTTGTGTTAGGGGGTTACTCTCTTAAGTCTCCTCTTTGGCAGGTAAAATGCATGCTCTATAGGGTTTAAGTCTGGAGATTGACATGGCCAGTCTATAACCTTCCACTTCTTGCCCCTGATTAACTCCTTTGTTGTGTTTTGGATCATTATCTTGATGCATGATGGAGGATCTTCCAATCAGTTTGGTTGCATCTTTCCTTAAATTGGCAGACAAAATGTTTCTGTAGACTTAGGTTGCGTTCCGAATCGCATACTCTTTCTTTTTTCTATTCTACATACTACATCCGACGATAAAAAGAATCTAGTTAGGATGCAGTAGACATACTATTGGGACATACTTTTCTCTCTTATTTCATCATAACATTGCGCCTTGATCTTGCCTCTTGCTTTTATATCCGTCGCATCCCCGTTTGTTTTCATAACATGGACCTATAGGCTTCGTCGATGTTACGTCACTTCACGTGCGCACTGGATTGTGGGTCAGAATCGCCCAAATAGGATGCACTTTTCAACACTAACAATCTTGGCCGCATGAAGTAGACCATCCGGGTATTCTAACCATCCTAAATCTGGCCACAAGAATCGGGACATCCTAAATCTTTTTTCTACATACTATATAGTAGAAAGTATGCGATTCGGAACGCAACCATAGAGTTCATTTTGCTGTTGCCATCATGTGTTACATCATCAATGAAGATTAATGAGCCCATCCGAGAAGAAGCCATGCAAGCCCAAGCCATGACATTGCCTCCACCGTGTTTCACAGATGAGCTTGTATGTTTGGGATTATGAGCAGATTCTTTCTTTCTCTAAACTTTAGCCTTTCCATCACTTTGGTAAAGGTGCATCTTGACAACAACACAGTAACACATGATGGCAACAGCAAAATGAACTCAGAAGTATACAGGAACATTTTGTCTGCCAATTTAAAGAAAGATGCAACCAAACTGATTGGAAGATCCTTCATCATGCAGCAAGATAATGATCCAAAAAAAACTGCAAAAACAACAGAGGAGTTCATCAGGGGCAAAGAAATGTGAGGGGTGTACACACACACACACACACACACACACACTCACACACATATATATGTGGGGGTTTGTGGACGTATTACCTGCTGCTACTTCACACTCCATCCTCACACTGGGCCTCATTGCATCCAACGAGCGCATGCATATGGCTATTATAATTTATATACTACACATAATATACTCTGGCTTTACCCAACATCTAGATAATTGATTTTTAAAGAGATGCAAATATACACATAATGAGTTGGATATTGCAAATGTGCATATTTATTCGAACCTTTCTGAAAAAAATACAGAAAATAATTGTTCTGTCAGTAATCAACTGGCAACATTTCATGGTTTAAGATAAACCCTCTTGCTTTCCAGTACGTAGCTCACCAGATTGTAATCCTTGAGGGTCCTAGATATTATTTATAGAGAACAACCTTTTACAACAATCCATGTCTGTTTTCTGAAAAAAGGGTGTTTTGCCCCCTGGGTATTATTAACCTAAGCTCCTTCATGGACAAAATTAGGACTGTATCAACAAATCCATAAACATCAATTTATAAAAGTTTCATTATTGATTCATTGTGTCGCATGATAAGAGTGGAGATAGATAATACACAAACAAAGCATGATGTCTGCATCACTGCTTCAGTGTCCCACCACCTGTCCACTACTGCTACAGGGGCTGGCAGTGCAATGACAGCGCTGAGCCAGCCATGTGTATTAGCTTATTATTTAATTTAACACGCTAGTGTACTGATAGTAGGAAGTTACCAAGACGTCCCACCACAGTGAAAAGCAGGACCAATTTACACTTGATTTGTACCTGTTCTTCATGAACAGCTTTTTGATAAGAGTGTAATGAGTTAAGTCGCTGGCAGCGGGCTGTGTGTTTGCAGATAATGTATGTGTGTCTCTCTCACATACGCTCCCTGCTGTCAAACAGAGAAACCGAGAGCGACGTGGATGATAGGCAGCCATATAGACCTACTAGGTATTCAGTCCAACACCTGTTGTTCAGCAGTTTATGTGGTGGCACCCACCCGCTCTATTCATTAACTAAATGCTGTTTAACAGTGGCGCAGCACCGTTCCTTAACATAGGGAAAAGACTGTTACTGCTCAATGAAATAAAGATAATTTGCTGACTAATTGTATTGTAAAAACAAAACAATATAGAATATTTGATCTATTATGGCCAGCCCTACATGCAATTAGGCAACTATTTCTGCAATTGCTAGGAAGAATGTATTTCAAATTAATAATTGTTTTCCACTCTCTGTTTTCCAGACGCCTGGTCTTGTACCCTGACTCTACCATCCCAACCCCCAACCCCTTTGACCGCTTCTTGTTGCAGATTCACAGTCTGGGCAAGCGGTCGCTTTCTGCTCTGTCTGTACTCTCTGCTAAATCTGTCTTCTCTCTCCCTGTGTCACGCTCTGACTGAGAAGTACTAGTCAGTATTCCCGGGGACATTCAGATCTACCTCCCCAAAGCTTGCTTGCTCTCTCTACCCTTGTATCAAAATCCAGATTTCTCTCTTCTTTTATTCACCTCTGACTGAGTCTGAGACTAGTCAGTTTGCAGAAAAAAACCTTTGAAGCAAATCTTTTTGACGCAAACCTTTTTTGAAGCAAAACTTTTTGACGCAAACCTTTCTCAAACCTTTTGAGAAAAAACCTTTCTCAAACGTTTTCAGAAAAAACCTTTGATAAGCAAACCTTTTGAGAACTTTGAACCTTTGAGAAATCAGAGACCATGCCAAAAAAAGGAAAGAAATCTCAAGCTTCAAAAGTACGCTGGCTGAAGTTAAGTGAGTTTCTATCCTCAAAACAAGCTGAACCTGTGGAACATTCTGATCCTTACAGCAACAGAGAGGTAAATGTTTCTGAGCCTTCTAATGCTAATGTGACATGTGAGTTAGCATCCCGCAGCCAGAACCATTATACATATCATGATGCCAACAACAGTCAGTGCTCCTGTAACTCTGCAACATTTTTAGCTTTCCTGCACGAGTTAAGTCACCTTAAAAGCGCAGACCTTGATCTTGTTTTAGATCGTGGCTATTCAATGTATGTGGAAACAGTGGAACAGTTGATAAAAGATGGAAGGATAGTTCATGGACATTTGAATAGAGATGAAATTCCTGAGGTTGTACGTGGCTACAGACTGCATCACATAATGACAAAATGTAACTCAATGTATGGAATGTTTACATCTACTCCTGCAGAAGGCGACTTCTTAAACCTTTCAGACGGACTTCAGTGCTTGACATCTGGAGTGAACTTCGCTCTGTTGGTAATGAGCCATGTCTTCATTGCTGTTTTCCGAGACCAGCAAGCAAGGTATGGATTTTTTGACCCACACACAAGACGACCTGATGGCCTTCCCATTGGCCCAGACAGTACTGGAACAGCTGTCATGTTCACTTTCAACCATTTAAGAGATCTGCAAACCAAACTTTGCACAATCTTTACCTTGTTAGGCACCAGCCCAGAGGCTCCTTATGAACTAATCCCTGTGCTTTTTCAGAGTGTAGATGAAGCCTCTGTGAATGAAAATGTTGTTCACGTAAACTCTAATGCAGACACTGCTGTTTTACACACGAGGGGGCATATCGATAACACTACGGTCAGTGTTACACAGCCTGACATTGAAATGTCTTTGCCGTCAAGCTCAGTTACAGAGTCTACACCCTGTGCTGACATGCAATCAGATGTGGTTGTTCAAAGTGTAGAGGAAATCTCTGTAGAAGAAAATGTGGCTCATGTCGATGCAAATGCAGAAGTTTCACACATGAGGGAGCAGAACGTTCACACTATTTCCAGTGTAACACAGCCTGAAACTGAGATGTTGTTGCCATCATGCTCAGATACAGCCTATACCCCCTATGCAGACGTTACATCAGATTCAAGTGAATTAATACATGTGTGTAGCAATGCAGGTTCAGAATGTTATACATTAGATAATCCAGAAAAGGACCACAGAGCTATACCAAATCTATCTAAACTTCCCAAACATGCAAGGATAAAGTATAAAAGAAGAATGATGGCTGCAGAGAAGGCAAAGGCAAAACATGACAAAAACACTGAAACTCCCCTCCAAAAGAAAAAGAGGAAAGAGAGGGAAAGGTACGCTAAAGAAGTGAGCAAATCCCATGACAATTCTTACAGAAAAAGAAAGAAGTCCTACACAACTTCTCGCTATCAACACGACTCCGACTTCCGGCAGAGGCAGAAGCATAACTTAACAAATCGTTACAGGCAAGACGAAAGATTTAAGGACAAGCGAAGGTCGTATATAACCAATCGTTACAGGCAAAGCGAAAGCTTTAAGCAGAAGCAGAGGTCGTATATAACCAACCGTTACAGGCAAAGCGAAAGCTTTAAGCAGAAGCAAAGGTCGTATATAACCAACCGTTACAGGCAAAGCGAAAGCTTTAAGGACAAGCAAAGGTCGTATATAACCAACCGTTACAGGCAAAGTGAAAGCTTCAAGCAGAAGCAGAGGTCATACACATGCACCCGCTATCGCTTAGATGCTCGTTTCAGACAAACTAAAAAGTCTAATGTAACCACTCGTTATGCAAAGGACCCTGCATTTAGAGCCAGACAGAAAGAAACAATGAGACAACGCATGAGAAACAAATACCAAAGCAATCGTGCATTTGGAATGACTCATCGCATGAACTGTGCGATGAGAATAAGACAAAAATACAGACGCATGCAAAGAAGGCAAAACCAAAGGGATGACAGTCCTATTAGAGATTCTATGGATGACAGTCTCATTAGAGATGCGATGGAAGACATGCAGATGCGAGATGCTATAGAAGTTTTTCGATCCAATATCAAAAAGGCCCCAATACATGGCTGCACGTGCTGCCATCGATCTTTGTTTCCAAATCAAGTGAAATGTTGCAATAGATCAAAGTACAATACAAATCCACTTGTTGCTCAAACCTGCCTGACAGGGAAGTTTGTTCATGTCTGTACTGATGAGTGTCAAAATGCTCAACAATGCACAGTACCAGCTGAAAGAAAAAAAGAGTGGATCTGTCACACTTGCCATGAGCACCTTAAAACTGGAAGTATGCCACCACTTGCCATAGCTAACAATCTAGAACTAGCAGATATTCCCACTGAACTCTGTGATTTAAACATTTTGGAGAGGCATCTCATTTCCAAATGCATAACATTCGCCAAAATTATCCCACTCCCGAAGGGAGGTCAGCGCCAGATTTGTGGAAACTTGGTCTGCGTCCCATCAGAAGTACAAGAAACGGTAAATGCCTTACCGAGACTAAGAAGTGAGTCTCAGGTCATGAGAGTTAAACTTAAGAGGAAATTGTGCTATACCGGCCATCAACTTTACCAAAGTGTAACATGGACTAAACTAGTGAGGGCTTTGCTTAAACTAAAAGAGGTCCATCCGCAGTATACTGACATAACAATCCGAGATGAGGAAGAGCTTTGTGACCCATTAATTGATGAGGAAGCAAATGACTCGGATGAGGAAAACATGGATGATACGGACTATAATGTTGAAGATATGATGGAAATTGACAGCTTTGAGAACGATGCACTCTTTGAGGCAGAAATGGATTCTGAGAACGATGAACAGGATACAAATAGTCAGTTGTCTGATGGTCAGCAACCACAGCAGCAGTCTGAAAATATTGAACAGGAGAGTGATGAACCTAATGGCGCCGTTGCTCTCGAGTCATGTCTACAACCAACTGATTTGACAGATGAAATATTAAGTTTTAGTGAGGGAATCTACTCGGTTGCACCCGCTGAGGGAAACAAACCAGTAAGCTTTTTCAAAACTCCTAACCTAGAGGCAATGGCTTTTCCCGTTCAGTTTCCCACTGGTAAAAACACTCTAGACGAAAACCGTCGCAAAACAATAACACCCTGCAGTTATTTCAAAACTAGACTTTGCTGTGCAGACAACCGTTTTGCTAGGGATACAAACTATCTCTTTTTCGCTCAGTTTGTAAGCGAAATACATCAGGCCACTTCCAGCATGTCAATACAGCTGCGTAAAGCAAAACCTTTTACACGAGATGGTCGCAAAATAACCAATGCAATGTTGCAGAACAAGCATGAGGTTGAAAAACTTGTGCGTAACAAAGATGCAATCCGATTCATGACACCACTCAGAGGCTCCCCCGCGTTTTGGGAGAAGACGACCAAAGATTTATTCTCGATGATTCGTCAGATGGGGACGCCAACATTCTTTCTTACATTTTCTGCTGCTGAAATGCGCTGGAAAGAGGTTATTACAGCCATTAAAGCTCAACAAGGCGAACAAGTGAATTTTGATGCACTCGATTGGCAGGCGAAAGCGTCCATCTTAAGATCAAACCCGGTGACCTCTATGCGACTTTTTGACAAACGTGTTGAGGCTCTGTTCAGAGATTTGATACTGTCACCCGCTCAACCCATCGGTAAAGTGGTGGACTGGTTTTTGAGATTGGAATTTCAGCACCGTGGAAGCCCACACATACACTGTCTCGTATGGGTAGAAGGAGCTCCTGTGTTTGAAGAAGACTCTGATCAGACGGTTTGTGATTTCGTTTCCAAATACATCACAGCTCAGTTGCCTGATCCAAACACACAACCTGAACTGCACAAAAAAGTTACAGAAGTTCAGATGCACAGCAAAACACATTCAAAGACATGTGTTAAATATTCCAATGCCAACTGCCGTTTTGGATTTCCTAAAATCCCAGCCCCAGAAACCATGATAATACGATCTAAAGTATTGGAAGATGAAGATGAGAGAGAGTTGGTGGCAATAAGAAAGCTCAACGCACTAAAGCGGTTAAACGATGTAGCTGAGAGCGCATCTCTGACTTTAGAACAGATGTTGGCGTCATGTGACCTCACGGTTGAGGAATACATAGAATGCCTGTGTATTAAAGCCAAAGCAAGTGAGGTGGTTCTAAAGCGTGATCCAAAAGACTCGTGGGTAAATGGATACAATCCTGCCCTCCTTGAAGCCTGGGATGCTAATTTAGATATACAGTTCATTCTCAACCCTTACTCGTGTATCATGTACATCTGCAGCTACATCAGCAAAGCTGAACACGGTTTAAGTGAATACCTCAAATCAATGATTCAAAATTCAAGTCATGAAAATGTAAATGAGAGCGATGAGATGAAACTGGTAATGCAGGCGTACTCTAAGAAAAGAGAGGTCAGTGCTCAAGAGTGTGTGGCCCGTGCATGTGGTCTACGCATGAAACAGTGTTCACGCCAGGTCATATTTGTACAGACTGATGACAACGCGCTAAAAATGAGTTACCCCATGTCCTTCCTAGAGAACAGAACGCCAGACTCTGTTAATTTGTGGATGAACGGATTACCTGACAAGTACCAATGCAGACCAGAAACTCCAGACTTTGAGGCAATGTGCTTGGCCGATTTTGCTTCCACTTGTAGAATTGTCTATGGCAAACAGGCAAAAGGTCCCAACGTAGTGCCCCTACTGAATGAGATGGGATTTGTTCAGAGAAGAACAAACGGTAAACCCGCTGTTATTAAATATCGTTGTTTCTCACAGGAGAAGAATCCTGAGGAATTTCACGGCACATTACTAAAGCTTTACGTCCCGTATCGCGCACAGACGGAGCTAAAATCCATACACTACCCCACCAACCAGTCCTTCCACGAACGTGCTGGCATTTGGATACGAGGTACAGAGCGCCCTGAGATGGTGTCTTGTGTCGTGAAACGAAACCGAGAAAAATATGAAAAACACAGGGAAGACATTGATAGTGCCATCGCAGAGTTTGAACAGAATGGTGTTATAATAAACGAATGGTGTAATCTGGCTCCCGAATGTGAACTACAAAGGTTAGAATGCATTGAGGAACTTGAAGCAAGACCAGCTGATGAGGATAACGTGCAAGAGAACGTGCCGGACTATAATCTGAGGACAGAAAACAGACCAGAAGTTGCCATCATGAGAGAAGCCCCTGAGATAGATCCCGCAATGTTGCGGCAAATGTATCAAAATTTAAACCAAAAGCAAGCGTCCGTTTTCTACGCCATCAGAGACTGGAGCATAAAACGCGTCTGTGGTTTAAATGTGGAACCGTTCTTCTATTTCATTAACGGTGGTGCTGGAACAGGCAAGTCTCATCTTATCAAATGCATCCACGCAGAAGCATCCAAAATATTGTCTAGGCTTCCACGTAATGCAGAGGAATCGGACATGTCAAAACCTACCGTCCTGTTAACCGCGTTTACTGGCACCGCCGCTTTCAACATTTCAGGCACAACATTGCATTGTCTCCTAAAGCTGCCGAGAAGTTTAAAGCCTCCGTTCAATGGTCTTGGTAATAAACTAGATGAAGTCAGGGCAGAGCTTTCAAATGCAGAGATACTCATAATTGATGAAATCAGTATGGTTTCAAAGTCTCTCTTTGCCTATGTCGATGCCAGATTGAAACAAATCAAAGGAAATCACAGACCTTTCGGTGGGATGTGTGTCCTCGCCGTGGGTGATTTCAATCAGCTCCCTCCTGTTCGACAGTCTAAACCGTTGTGCGTCTATGATCCAACTCAGATCGACCTCTGGCGCGACCAATTTCAGATTATCACGTTGACTGAGATTATGCGTCAGAAAGACGACGTCCCATTTGCTGAGATGCTGAACCGCATCCGCGTTAAAGAGAAGGAAGAGGCATTATCCAACCAAGACAAAGCTTTGCTTTCACAGGCTGTCGCTGATCCGGCACACTGTCCAAAAGACATACTCCACGTCTTCGCTACAAATAAACAGGTTGATGCACATAATTCGACATCACTAGAGCGGTTTCACTCTGACATCATAAAGATAGATGCAGACGACTATCGAAAAGATCCCAGAACTGGTAGAATGGCGAGAGAAGCTACACCTTTTAAAGGGGACAATAAAGAGTTACCTGACTCAATTAAAGTTGCTTTAGGCGCTCGTGTCATGCTTACAAGAAATATCAACGTGCAGTCTGGTCTCTGCAATGGAACATTTGCATGTATTGCGAAAATAGTGACCAGTGATGGCGGTAGTGCTTCACACGTCAACAAACTTGGACTAGAACTAGATGTGGCAAGAAATCCCAGCAATATCAGTGCAGCTGATAATATTGTGTACATTGATAGAGATGAAGAAAAACTGAAGCAAAAGGGAGTGGTCCGCAGGCAGTTTCCTTTAAAACTTGCGTTTGCTTGTACAATACACAAGGTTCAAGGCATGACAAGGTCCTCCGCCGCAGTCTCACTAAAAAGCATCTTTGAGCCAGGCATGGCCTATGTTGCTCTCAGCAGAGTTACTTCCCTCAGTGGACTTCATATTCTAGATTTTGATGAGACAAAAATATATGCTAATCCACAAGTCAAAATAGGTCTTGCAGCCATGGCAGAAGCTTCATTTGAACATTTAATGCCTCTACTGAATGTCACAGCGACATTAAACAGGCCAGTTATTCTCACCGTCATCCACCACAACACAGAAGGACTTCCGTCTCACATCGCTGATATCAAGAGTCACCATGAACTTCACCTTGCTGATGTCCTGTGTCTAACAGAAACTCACTTACAAGGATCATTTGTCGCTCAAAGTCTCCATTTACAAGGGTACAAGATGTTCAATCGCAACCGAAATGTCTCGTACACAAACTTTCCTGACATGGTTCGCAAAAATGGTGGCGGAGTCGCTATCTATGTAAAAGACCATATACAAGTCCGTGAAAAGCAGTACGTACACAATGCTACTGACATTGAGTTTACAGTTGTCAAGCTTGAAGCCCCATTCAATGCGCTGATCGCTGCTGTTTACAAGCCTCCAAGCTACAGCATACACTCATTCCTTTCCAACTTGCAAAGCCTCTTGGATTCGCTAGAAATTATGGATCATCATCCAATCATAGTCTGCGGAGATTTTAATGAAAATCTGTTGTCCGGAGCAAGCAAGCCGATCCTTGAACTGTTTCAGTCAAAAGGTTACGAGCAACTTATCACAGCCGCTACCACCGACAAAAATACACTCTTGGACCACATTTACATCTCTCGACCACAGTGCTGTCTGCATTCTGGCTTGCTCCAAACTTACTACAGTTACCACAATCCTGTGTACTGTACGATTACCTCAGAAATATTGGAAATGTAAATTGAGAGTATATAACCTGGGTAACCATTGCTAAGTTTAACAAAACTAAGTATTGTGTAATGCATTGATGATTGTAAATCGACTTATTACTTAACATAACATATTACTTGAACAAAACTTAATCCAGAAAAATACTAAATAAAAAAAAAACTAATACATTTGTGGGTGGGATTGTCCTTGTCAGCCAAGCTGTAAAATCTGCTTCGGCTGTTCCAGCCTTTTACAGGCTGGGAGGGAGGGTGGGATGGAGGGACAATCTCACTCAAGATAAATATCAACATGCTTCATTCTAGAAACTTCATTCAAACTTTAAGATCTTCAACAACTTCACCACGTCTGCTTTTATTCAACATTTTCAAAATAAATCCTAACTTCAAAATTCGTCAACATTTCATTAAAAATGATGCAACATTTAAAATCGCTTCTTCTCACTCATACTTCTTCCCCTAAACTTCATTCAACCAATATCCAACCAGCGTCATTTGCAACCGATGACTAAATATTCAATTATATTGTGGGTGGCAAAGCTTAAATAATCCAACTACTACGTATTGAAAAATGGTCGACCCTTTTAAATTGTGAATAAACAATTCTCCCAATATATATATATATATATACATATATATTTATACATATAAAATATAATGGCAGTCCTGAGAAGTGGACAGGAAACTACAAGTAAGTGCTGGTAACTAAGGCATAACTTTGATCATTATCAGTAATTGCGGGAAGTTGTAATGATTCATTATTGCTCCTGCTGCACTCTACATTACTGCTATTTAATACATTTCTTTTTTGTCTGTATATTTGTCTACATAAGTGCCCCACAGTTGTCACTCGGGAGGCCCCTCAGCTCAGAAGTTACACCAGAGTTCTAGAAACACCAACATTGGGCTTCACAGCAGACCTGACAGACATCTACTCAAGGCAGAGAGACCAACCACAGATGTCTGCAAAGCCCTTCATAGTTCTCTGGAACAGTGCCATGTATGTGACTACATATTTTTTTATATTAGTGTTGTATTAAAATCCTCTGCATGTCTATGCTGATTTGGTTGTTGTCACTGTCCGCAGTATTCATTGTAAGTAACATAGAATGCACATTTGGGTTTGGTTTCAGGCTGAGAGGCGGTTGTGATGGATCTGCATCGAGGAAACATGGTGAGACTGGGGCAACAGGAAAATCTAGTGGCAATCAACCCGAGTGGTCATCTTGACCTGGAACAAAGCATTTTGTAAGTAAACTTTCTTTATCTAATGTACCTGTACCTCAAACCATCAGTGACACTCACAATGTGAAAAACATGAAATGATCAATTGCTTCTGATTTTTTCTCACTTGATCTGTGCCAGGCTGAGTCGTCAGCACCATGGAGAGGTCAACTCAAGGCAGTAAAAGACACTTCAACTCTCTGCTTCAAAAACGTAAGTAGATTATATTTAATGCTTTTTTACGCAAACATTTGAACTTGTGTGTTCTACAAGTGATTTAATTAATGTTTTATTATAACATTTACCCCTCATCTTTACAGCAAACTACTCTGAGAGTCTTCTGCAGCAGTATCCTGGAGTCCTCAACTCAACAAAAAAAAGATGCTTCCTGTTAGCTGTCCATCCAGATGGCCACATGACCAACCATCCCATAGGAGAGAATCATATGGACTGAGGAAAAGCAGATAAGGGGCAGGCAGTGCGGCTCCACAACTCTTTACTGAGCATGTAAGAAGATACTTATAAGATTTGACCTTGCTTCTTATGTAAGTGATTAAATGCATATTTGGTTATTTGGTCTTATTGTAAAACATTTTTCTGTTGTTGATCTTCTCTACAGCAATTTCCTTTGGGAGTCCATCTGCTCAACAGAAACAGTCGCTGCCCTTCATCATCTGGCCACTGGAAGAATGACTTGAAGAAGAGACAGTTTCCTTTCCGCTAACCACCGTACAAAGATACACATTGTGTCATCCACATTAGCTACACTGTGCACAAGACTTTCAGACAATCACAGATTCAAACATTAACTAGTCTGTCACACGCAGTCGTCCTGGTAGGGGATCTCTCAAAGACTTGGCCTACCTAAAGGTTTCTTCAATTTTTTTTTTTTCCCTGATAAAGGTTTTTAAGAAGTTTTTCCTGACATGCTTTGAGGGTGTAAGGCTGTAAATATTATATCGGCAGACTTTTATATTTTCCTTTTTCTATGGGGTTAACATTTTTCATGTAACAATAACATTTTAATAAATGGTGAATTAACAGAAATATTCCAACAGACTTTATCTGATTTACTTTGAAGGTGGGCATTATTCAATGTCTCAATGCATTTGTATATGTTTGCATATATGCATAGAGGGTAGCCTACAATGTAACATATATTGGAACGAACATTTTTTACACCTGTTGATTTGATTACACCACTCTATCTTAAGAGGTCAATAAGATTATCATCAATATCCTTTCTGAAATGTTCTGTGTACAGGTTTATCATAAAATAACTGGGACATGAAGGTAAAGTGATAGCAAAAAAGGTCTGAAAAAATACAAGGTTCTTTTAGTTATCAAATTTAAATATTGCGGTTTAAAATAATGATGTAGTGAAATTTTATTTTATGGTGAGAAATAAACACTGAACAAACTAGTGTCTCACTATGTTTCTTCCCGTTTCCGTCTGACGAGGGCAAGTCTTTCAGACTCACGGTTTGCGAGATAGAAGTAGCAGTTTGGAATATATAGCACCATAGGAATATATAGGTTTCTTTATAAATTAGACCTGGTCTCTGTTTTTAGCACAGGATTGGTGGTATAGTGGTTAAAGCCTTGGTCTTGTAATCAGAAAATCACAGGATTGAATCCAGCTTGTGGAATAACATTTTCTACTTATATCATTGTGTGAAGTGGAACATGTCTCATGCTAAGTGTAGATGACACATGAGGTAGAGCTGTTTACCCCGAACAATTTTATTTATTGTTTACCCTGAACTAAAAGTTGGCGGTTCAAGCCCCGGTTACAGCTACATTTTAGACTTACACGGATTTTCTTTTAACTTTGCACAGATGTTTATTATGACTCAATTATGACCTCAGAGTAGTTTAGAGGTCAAATTTCAAGGTCATAATTCATTCATTTTTCATTCATTTTTCATACATTGTATCATTCAATCATTCTGTTGATTCAGATATATTCATCCTTCGTTCTTCATCAACATTCAGCAGTGAAGGGTCAAATTCAGCATCAGCTTCAGCATCAGCGTCAGCATTCACACCGCAATTTCTTCAAGGAATTGCAATTCTAGTTTGTGTTAATATAAGTGTTAAATCGCTCTTTATTCATACAGTGATCACTTACATATAATGTGCGCGTTTCATAAAGCCGATCTCTCAGTCAGCTGCTCTGCATGTAATCGGCAAATAAACTTATTGGAGGATCCCGAAATTTATATCCAATCACAAGAGAGAACGCTACAAACCGACACCCGTCTCACTCCATGGTCTCACTGCCGGTGCACGCCAGAGCGACAGATGGGTGAATGTTTATGCGCCTACAATGGCGGAGCAGGTAAAAATCCTTCCCAATGTCTGTTTTGATGGTTTTTATCATGTTTTTATCACACTTATGGATCTGAGATGATGCTAGATAACTCGCTGCTTGGAGACCGCAGTGCATTAATGTGGTGACGTAGGGACGAGCGAGGGGACTGCTAACTGCAGTAACTGACAGGAAGTTAGCTAAAAGAACCATTCCGCTTACAGCACCTTTAATAAGTCAATGCAGTAACAATGACAGGACGAGGAACATCAATTCAAATCATCGCTGAAAAAAAAGCTGTGTGTGTGTGTGTGTGTGTGTGTGTGTGTGTGTGTGTGTGCTATGTAAACGGCTAAGTAACAAACGGGTCCACTGTAGCTATAGCAACATACCCGTTTACAGAACCAAGCTGTTTCTTTTATATGTTTAAAGGTGCAGTGTGTAATATGACATCATCAAGAAAGTTCTAGAATGCAACACTCCCTGGGTAACCCCAACCCTTTAGAATAATAACAGAAGCTACAGTGGCCTTCAAGGACAAGAACAATTCTACATTTTAAACAATGCACCTGATGAAATTCCAACTAACACTTTAAAGATGGCGGCACTAGGCCTTGGTCCAAAATATGCAGAAATATTGAGATATATGTGACCCTTTCTAAGGGAAAAAAATAATAATTCAAAACATTTTTTTCAGCTATTATGCACTAAATTAAATGTACTTATGGATATTATAATTACTTTCTACAAAATCTGCTAGGAAATAAAACCCAAAATTCTACACACTGCAGGTTTAAATAAACTACTGCATCCACATCATAAGAATACTTTTCCTATTGTCCATAAATGCTCACTCCCCTTACAGCAGAGAGCAGCACACTGTTATAATCACGTACGATTATATAATCTCTAATATCTGACTGAGGGGAGGCTGGGATCACCTGTGTCACAATCATCCCACACAGTTAATTGCAGGTATTTGGAGGCCACAGCTGCAACCTGCACATTATATTATTATAATAATCCATTGGGCTGAACCCGGTGGAGCTATTTATAGCAACTTCACCTGCATGTAATGTGTGTGCGCTGAAAACAATACAGTGTTAATACACAGCCTGTCATGGTCTGTCTTTGTCCTGTCTTGTTTTGGTGTTTCCTGTTTTATTTTGGTACGTCTGTCTTGTTCCTCCCCATGTCCTGTCAAGTTTCCCTCCTGTGTGATTACTGCTCCCTTCCCTAATGTGTTTCACCCTGTCCCTCGTTGTCTACCCTGTCTTGTGTGTGTCTATATAACTCCCAGTGTTTCTTTGTTCCCTGTCCGAGCATTGTACCTGTTGGTGAGTCTGTCCCTGTATGTTCCTGTGTATGTTCTGTGTCTCCTGTTCTCCTGGACTTTTTGCCTGTTGGCCTTTTTGTTACATTTTTGGACAATAAATAATCTTCTAGTTTAACTTTCTGCATCTGGGTCCTACTTGCCTGCCTGTCTGCCACTTACCGTAACACAGCCTTGGCTCTGGAAATGGGTATGTTGCTATCTATGGTGGACCCCCAATCCCCCCAATCCCCCCCTTTCTCCACCTTGGCAAAATCATCAGTGCAAATAATGCTATTGTTACATAGTTTTTCTTAATTTATTTTATTTTTATTTATTTAGTATTCTTTCGGACAATTCCACACAATACACCATTTTCTCTTGCAAATATTCATACATCATACTTTGTGTTGTCCGAAGGGAGACGGAAGAAGCCAAAGGCTTATCAGGTCCCGCCCCCATAAAATGCCTTTGCTGTGGGTCCCTCACCCTTGCGTAATAAAAACACTACCGCTTTTGTCCAAAGGGGGTGCAAAAAAGAACAAAATGAAAGTTCCTCATAGAAGCTTTAAAATGTACCTTTAAGGCCTACTTCACCGGTGGGAATATGAAGGTGTATTGAACTCGGAGATCCTATGAAGTATAAATGTGCAAAAATAATTGAAATCGGATCATCTTAGCCTGAGAAAAGGCAGAAAGAGTGTTTTATGGTCTCAGTCAGTGCGTTTACATGCAGACTCATAATCGGGTAACTAAACGAATAAGACTTCAACAGGACTTTTAAACTGCATGTAAACACCTTTATCCGATCTACTTCGCACACAAATCGGCACAATAACGGACAAGAGATGTCGGATAAGAACACCTAGATAAGTCGTTCGTTGTCGGCATTCTCTCTGCATGTATACAGGGATCGGACATCGCTTATCGGACTTCTCGTTCTGTGCTTGTGTGCCTGCGCGTGATAGGCTACACCCATGGCTACACCATGGGTTATTGACGGAAGAGAACCGGACGTGGCTCTTTCAACACTTGTTGAAAGCATGGTTGAAAGGGCTACAGCGCCACCTAGCATAGTGGAGACAGCCATGCATTGGACATTTATCCGATATCTGAAAGGCCATGTAAACTCAGACAAGTGACATGGTCCGTTCGAGTGTCTTGTTCGATATATGTGATAATCTAATCTAGTTGTGCCATGGAAACGCACTGACTGTCTAACCCTACAGTTTCCTTCTTGTGACATCACAGTAAGGGTTAGGATTAACAGGACAGCTGGGCCAAGGGAAGACTAAGGGAAGACTGAGGGAAGAAAAACCTCATTCATTATATTATAATAGTGATTTTATAATGATAGAACGCTGGTTCCGTGTGGGTGAAGTATTCCTTTAATCAAAGTCTGACAAAAGGCAGAATGGGTGTTTTATTGTGAACTAGATAGAACTTGTAGTGCGTTCAGTCACTCCGAGTCCTTATCAAAGTGAAAAAAAATAAAAAATACCGTCAGCAGGATTTAATTACTTAGAAGATTTTGCACAGCTGTCTTGTAGAGAGAGAGAGAGAGAGAGAGAGAGAGAGAGAGAGAGAAAGAGACAGACAGAGAGAGGGAGAGAGAGACAGAGACAGAGACAGAGACAGACAGAGAGAGAGAGAGAGAGAGAGAGAGAGAGAGACAGAGACAGACAGAGAGAGAGAGAGAGAGAGAGAGAGACAGAGACAGAGACAGAGACAGACAGAGAGAGGGAGAGAGAGAGACAGAGACAGAGACAGACAGAGAGAGAGAGAGAGAGAGAGAGAGAGAGAGAGATTGAAGTTCTGGTAAGTGTAACTAAACTTGTTTCATTTAGGGATGAGGTGTGTAGGCTCAATTTGACAGTGAGGTGTTGATATGTGACCCGTATGTGTTGGTCAGATCATTATCCCAAATCTTAGGAAACACCATCTGGGTTTTATAGTGACAAGCGTGGTGCTCACTCAGGATTTCCTTTTCGCATGGGGCATTAATTTCACAACAAGCGTAGGAATCCGATGTATTTAAAATACTGCTGTACAAGTTAGAAGGACTCCCGCTGCATCTCAGTTGAATGCAAAGGTGGAGTCAGTGATTCTGGAGAACGCTTGTCATCAAATATCACTTTTTATCAAAATCAGTGAATATCTCCTCGTGATCCGCTACCTGTCTGTACTGTGTGTGCTGTTGTGGAATTGTTTATTACAGTCATAATAATTATGTGTTTATATAGACTAGTGCCATCTTGACTCTAAATATTCGTAAGTTAATCAACAAAAGTTCTGACCTGACCTTATGGTGAAGGTTGTTATGTTCTGAGATACTCAAACTGCGTAAGAAATGTATGTTTTGACCCAGATGGCTCCTGAGAACTATGTCTGTAAGATAACTAACAATTCTCTGGCTGAGGAGAATCTTGTACGTAGGCTGGAATGTTCGTGCGTAATTAGATTTCACTATGACTTCTCTGTATGACCGCCTATCGTGGGTCATTTCACACAATCCCATTGCTTGATTGTTGTCTTGACTCATGTTTGCAAACATTAAAGATCTGTTCTATTTTTGTATTCAAACATTGTGTCACCTCGTATTAATTGACTAAATTCTCATCTTTTAAAGGTTGATATTTCAATTCCATGACAGTGCGTTGAAAAAATAAAATCAGGGGGTAATACACAGCCTAGGCTCTGTAATGGGTTTATAAACAAGAGGGGGGGAGGGGTCCACCATAGATAGCAACATACCCGTTTACAGAGCCTAGGCTGTGTATTAACACTGTATTTTTTTCAGCGCACACACATTAGCGGATTGTGAGGAGCTATTCAATGATTTTCTCAACGTATAAAATGTTCATCTTTACCCTGTATTATTGAATTGAACTTAAAATGTGTCTGTAAAATGCCTATTACCCTGCGTTCCAAATCATACTCTTTATTTTTCCTTCACTACATACTAAAGTACAGAAGAGTTTTAGGGCCACAGACAGGAGAGAGAAAAAAAAATCAGATAAGGAAGATTTTTTTTTTCATTATGTCAAGAAATGTCTAGAATAAAGACGAATACTCCAAAATGCTATTGGAGTTAGTGGGGCATTTATGTATTTTCAGCATACTACAATTGACGTGCATGTAATTGGGACATCCTAAATCCTTTTCTGGCATACTAAATAGTAGGGAAGTATGGGGATTGGAAAGGCAGGGTGAGTTTTCCTATCCCACTTCCCTCTGTCTCCTGTCATAACTGAGTTGGAGTTAACAGTTAAGATCAATAAAAGAATTCCACCTTTAGCCCGGCTTGACTTGGTTCAGTCTATATGGATTAGATTAACACACACACACACACACACACACACACACTAACACGCACACACACACTAACACGCACACACACACACACACTAACACGCACACACACACACACACACACAGATGAAAATGTTTTACGACCCCTGCGGTGAAACCCTTTCATCCCTGTAGCAGGCGATACATCACGGACCGGAGCAGGTGGTCATAAAAACTACCTGTGTGTGTGTGTGTGTGTGTGTGTGTGTGTGTGTGTGTGTGTGTGTGTGTGTGTGTGTGTGTGTGTGTGTGTGTGTGTGTGTGTGTGTGTGTGTGTGTGTGTGTGTGTGTTGCTGCAGGGTGGGAATACATGGACGTGCTTGAAGTGTGTTTTTCGGGGATAAAAGAAAAATAGCTGTTGTGTTTTTCTATCTGATCCTCATGCATTTTAAAGACACAGTGTGTGTGTGTGTGTGTGTGTGTGTGTGTGTGTGTGTGTGTGTGTGTGTGTGTGTGTGTATGTGGCCATTCAGAGGCACGACTCACATTATACATCTAAAGTCTCAATGCAACTGAGAGGAAAGAAACTGCAGTATGACTGAATGAACAAACACTGGTTGGATGTTGATTTAAATAAAACTGTTTTTTAAACCTGCAGTGTGTAGAATTTTGGGTTTTATTTCCTAGCAGATTTTGTAGAAAGTAATTATAATATCCATAAGTACATTTAATTTAGTGCATAATAGCTGATTTTTTTTTTTTTTATTATTATTTTTCCCCTTAGAAAGGGTCTCATATATGTCCATATTTCTGCATATTTTGGACCAAGGCCTAGTGCCACCATCTTGAAAGTGTCATAGTTGGAATGTCATCAGGTGCATTGTTTAACATTTAGAATTGTTCTTGTCCTTGAAGGCCACTGTAGCTTCTGTTATTATTCTAAAGGGGTGGGGTTACCCAGGGAGCGTTGCATTCTAGAACTTTGTAGAACTTACTTGATGATGTCATATTACACACTGCACCTTTAAATGTTTTACTGAATACAGCCATGAATAAGAATGAGTGTTGTGAAAAAGTACAACAACTGAATTAACTTTTAAAGGTGGAGTTAGTGATTCTGGAGAACGCTTGTTGTCAAAATCATTTTTTGCCGAAATCAGTGACCATGTCACTTCACGATCCGCTATACTTGTCTGTACTGTGTGTGTGCTGAAACAACATAGTGTTAATACACAGACTAGGCTCTGTAAACTGGTAAATAAACTAAAGGGCCCACCGTATAGCTATAGCAACACATCAGTAAAAGGCCTTCACCTCTTGAACTGTAGAAGCTTTTTTTAAAGGTCACATATTATGCTAAATGCACTTTTTAAATGTGTTCTAACATATCCTTGGGTCCACGGTGTGCCTAGAGACTGCCAAAATATTTAAAAAAATAACAATCCCCCCTTTCTGAAACCCCCACCCCTCCCCCCCAATATACTCCAGTCAGAATTTTCCCCTTTTCTGACCTCACAAACTGGAAAGCCAGAAGCTTCCACTGTGCAGCCCACACCCCTATTTCTTATTGGTCCATGGCCCTGACAGACAGAGGGCGAGGCGTATCTGGCTTCACTTCCGGACAGGGGGCGGGGGGAGCTCAAAGATTGTATATTTACGAGGGGAGCTGCAGCTCTTTTTAAAAAAATAGGCCATTGTGAGATTAGCTGAACATCAGCATAGTACAATAAATTATCTGAAAGTTTTTTTCAGCAAACAATTAAAGAAAAACGTATTAGGGACCACTAAGACCATATAATATGGTGTATAATAGTACCGAAAAGTGTATAATATGGGAGCTTTAAACTATATGTGTTTGTGTCTGTGTGTGTGTGTGTTTGTGTGTGCGTGTGCGTGTGTGTGTGTGTGTGTCTGTGTTTGTCTGTGTCTGTGTCTGTGTGTGTGTGTGTGTGTGTCTGCGTCTGTGTTTGTGTGTGTGTGTGTGTGTGTGTGTGTGTGTGTGTCTGTCTGTGTTTGTGTCTGTCTGCGTCTGTGTGTGTGTGTGTGTACTGTAGAAGCGTTTTTTTTTCAAACAGTATCCCTACCTGCGTGGTTCGTCCCTCCAGCCCTGTGGTCGGACAGCGAACAGGGCTTTGGGTAAACCTTCCAGGCCCAACCCGGACAGCGCCGGCCCCACGGCAAACCACATGTGACTGGGTCCCGCCTGGCCTGCTGCCACGGCCGCACGGAAGATCAACCCAGCCTCCTCGAGGTTACAATACAGCAGACGCACCTGGGGGGGGGGGAGGGGAGGGAGGGCGAGGAGGGGGAGGAGAGGGGGGAGGGAGGAGAGGAAGGGGGAGAGAGAGGGGGAGGGTGGGGAGGAGAGGGGGGGAGAGAGGGGGTGGGGAGAGAGAGGGGAGGAGAGAGAGTAAGTTATTATGTTGGTTGGTTAGTAAGGCCTTATCTATATAGTTAAGAACCTGGGGGAGAGAGAGAGAGAGAGAGACAGAGAGACAGAGAGTACAGCAGACCTACAGGGAGGGGGGAGGGAGAGAGGGGGGAGAGAGAGGGAGGAGAGTGGGGGAAGAGAGAGAGGGGGAGAGAGATAGGGGGGGAGGGGGAGAGAGAGGGGGGAGAGAGAGGGGGAGAGAGATAGGGGGGAGAGATGGGGGGAGGGGGGCGAGGGGGAGGGGTGGGGAGGACAGGGGGGGCGAGGGGGGGGGAAGAGAGGGAGGGGGGGAGAGAGAGGGAGGGGGGAGAGAGAGGGAGAGAGAGATGGGGGGAGGGGGGGAGAGAGAGAGTGGGGAGAGGGGTGAGAGAGGGGCGGGGAGAGAGAGGGGGGAGAGGGAGGGAGGAGGGGGGAGAGAGAGAGAGAGTGAGTTATTAAGTTGGTTGGTTAGTAAGGCCTTATCTATAGTTAT
>NC_137221.1:3794329-3795860 GCF_949987685.1 Ammodytes marinus | reverse complement strand
AGACAGCCATGCATCGAACATTCATCCGATTCCTGAAAGGCCATGTTATACTCAGACAAGTGACACGGTCCGTTCGAGTGTCTAGTTCGATATATGTCTTAATCCAATCTAGCTGTGCCATGGAAACGCACTGAGTGAAGCAAAGACTATTAGATAAAAAGGTGTGAAGTCAGCGTTATTGAAAGACAGTTGTACATGCTTCGAATGAGAGAATTATGTCAGTAATCAAACCTGCTGTTTTGATGTATTGATATGATGATAACACATTTAAAGGCAGAGTCAGCGATTCTGGAGATTCTTTTTTGTCAAAATCACCTTTTTTGTGTGTGTATTTTTTGCTAATACACACACCTAGGCTCTGTAAAGGGAGCATGTTGCTACTGCTTTCTACAGTCGGCCCCTTTGTTTACATACCAGTTTACAGAGGCTAGACTGTGTATTAAGATCAGATCTTCTGTTCAGCTCACACAGGACGGACAGGTAATGGATCGTGAGGAGATATTCACTGATTTAGAGCAAAAAGTGATTTTGACGGGGCAGCAGACCCGGGTTCGATTTCAGCCCGCGGTCGTTCTCTGCATGTCACTCCCCTCTCTGCCCCATTTCAACTCTGTCTCCACACTATCAATAAAAGCATAAAAATGCCCCAAAAAAAAAAAAAAAAAAAGTGATTTTCACAAAACAAAACATTCTTCAGAGTCACTGACTACACCTTTACATGCGGAAAAAACTGAACCAAACATTTACATTTCTAACATTACATCAAGGTAACCACTCATACTCAAGTAAATAAAACTTTCATTTCCTTCTTTCCAGAGTAAAGGGGAGTTAGTGAAGGAATGAAACACCTGTTGGAGGCTTTGTGAGAAATAGGACAACGTGTTCTCGATTGGCAATCAATGTTCACACAGATACAATCTGAGTTAAGCCCAGTGAAGGGACTCGGCCTGCCAGTGTTTGTTCTAGCACTGCAGCTTACATTGCTTCACATTGAGAAATGAACAGATAAGCTCCTGGTTTTATGGACAGCCTGTATGCTCCTACACGTGGGCTCAATAATACAGGCTGCTGCTGTATATGTGATAAAGTTATAGTGCGGAAGTTTTTTTATATGAAAGAATGCTGGTTACATTCAAGCCATCGCCCAAACGAGTTGACACAAAGTTGATTAAGCCTATTATCGGCTCCACAAAACTCTCTCTGTATTTCTCAGTATGGCAGCGTTTAGAAACTGGTGTCGCCCCACCCTGACACTGGTGCAGGAGCTCAGAAAAATCTCCAAGAAGAGCCCAAGAAATGTTTCAGTTGTTGATTCTACTGCTAAGAAAAAAACCTGGACGTACAGCAGAAGGTATAAAATCCATGTGCCATCACTGAAGGCTTTACCTCATGTAGATGCACCGACAGTGTTGTTGTAATAACTCAGAATTCCTCATAGGGGGGCGACATAAGTTATGCACTATAGCTTTAATGTACTACAACCAAAACTGCCTTGTTTAGTATGTATGTCCTGCTAACTAGCGTTTTGTGT
>NC_137221.1:3774329-3776829 GCF_949987685.1 Ammodytes marinus | reverse complement strand
AATAAAATGCAAACCTCAGTGAATCTTTTGCTCTTGTTTCTCTGTCCTGAGATTCAAACAGACTGAGCAGTCTTGTTTAAATGTTACAAATTGAGCTAATAAACTGAACATCAATTTTTTTTTGCTGCAGAAGTTATCTCAGCTAATTTTTGTTATCTAATTTGATAATAAGGTGATTGTATGCAGAATGCTCGTGCCAGAAACTCATACAGTGGTTTTGTACAGATAAATAAATAAATATTAGCAGGTTCTCAATAGTATTTCAGTTGAGGGGGGGCGCGAAAAAATGTCTGTCCCCTAGGGGGGGCATGATAGAAAATAATTGAGAACCTAACTTAACTTGTCTTTAAAAACGTGCTACTTCAGAATCGCACATTACCATCCACATCGTTAAAATCTCCTCTTGTCATCCGTTATGTCACCGTATCTTTTCAGAGGACACCACACACACACACAAACACACACACACACACACACACACACACACACACACACACACACACACACACAGACTGATACAAACACACACACACACACACACACTGATACAAACACACACACACACACACACACACACAAACACACACACAGACAGAGACTATGTGTATCGATTAAAGTCACCAGTGCGTGTTTGTGTCTGCCTGTGTAGTTAGTTACAGGAGGCGAAAGCATTCATAACATTCCCTAGCTCTAACGCAGCTTGTGAGTGTGGCGGAGATGTTGATTCCCTAACAACCTTGAACCTTTATTATCAACTAACATAATGGTTGCGTTCCGAATCGCATACTTTCTACTATATAGTATGTAGAAAAAATATTTAGGATGTCCCGATTATTGAGGACAGATTTAGGATGGTTAGAAGTACCCGGATGTTCTACTTCATGCGGCCAAGATTGTTAGTGTTGAAAACAGCAGAATTTGGGTGATTCTGACCCACAATCCGGTGCGCACGTGAAGTGACGTCACATCGACGAAGCCTCCATATGAAAACAAACGGGGATGCGACGGATATAAAAGCAAGAGGCAAGATCAAGGCGCAATGCTATGATGAAATAAGAGAGAAAAGTATGTCCCAATAGTATGCCTACTGCATCCTAACTAGATTATTTTTATCGTCGGATGTAGTATGTAGAATAGAAAAAAGAAAGAGTATGTGATTCGGAACGCAACCAATACTCACAATATCCTGAAGTGAAATAGCCTATTTATTTATTTTTTGTTAATTCAAAATGTACAAATAATGAATGTATTCAATTAATTTTCAGGACGATTAGCGCTCTGTGTAAAATATTTGCATTTACTTCTTATTTGAGGAATATGTATTTAGGTTAAGATGAACTTGGGTTAGAAGAATGTGCATATATTTAAACCTGCAGTGTGTAGAATTTTGGGTTTTATTTCCTAGCAGATTTTGTAGAAAGTAATTATAATATCCACAAGTACATTTAATTTAGTGCATAATAGCTGAATTTTTTTTTTTATTATTATTTTTTCCCTTAGAAAGGGTCTCATATCTGTCCATATTTCTGCACATCTTGGACCAAGGCCTAGTGCCGCCATCTTGAAAGTGTCATACTTGGAATGTCATCAGGTGCATTGTTTAAAATTTAGAATTGTTCTTGCCCTTGAAGGCCACTGTAGCTTCTGTTATTATTCAAAAGGGGTGGGGTTACCCAGGGAGCGTTGCATTCTAGAACTTTCTAGAACGTTCTTGATGATGTCATATTACACACTGCACCTTTAAGATTGATAAGCATATATATATATATATATATACTTCACCCATAATGCCGCCAGTTGATAATTGTAGGCTACAGTGACTGAACTCCATTGCTGAAACGCCCCCACCGTAAATAGTGTCAGAAATTGTAATCATACAATCATCTTTAACATTATAATTTTAATCAGCCCCCACGTGAAGGCATCCTGGGACCACTGAGCATAGAATTAGGAGTTCAGAACTGTTATGGGGGTTATAGACTCAGTGATGTGGGCTGTTGGCAACCGATGTTTATTGGTCCTTAATCAAGAGCAGCATCAAATAACTGAAGGCAACAGCTGTGGTGTCAGCGAACGTGTCGGAACCTGTGTGTGTGTGTGTGTGTGTGTGTGTGTGTGTGTGTGTGTCGGAACCTGTGTGTGTGTGTGTGTGTCTGTGTGTGTGTGTGTGTGTGTCTGTGTGTGTGTGTGTGTGTGTGTGTGTGTGTGTGTGTGTGTGTGTGTGTGTGTGTGTCGGAACCTGCATGCAAATCAAGTGTGCATCTGTGTGTGTGTGTGTGTGTGTGTGTGTGTGTGTGTGTGTGTGTGTGTGTGTGTGTGTGTGTGTGTGTTGGGAAAACAAAATGCATCCGACACTCACACGCCCTCGGGAAGGGAGGGGTGAGAAACACACAGTAACACACTGTCATAACGCACTGCTAGAGGTGTGAATACTGGAGCATACTGACAGGTTCTGAGGTTACCATAGTAATATAAGTATGTGCAATATTGCTCAGTTTGT
>NC_137221.1:3766103-3774129 GCF_949987685.1 Ammodytes marinus | reverse complement strand
CGCTTGTACAGTACCGCTTGTACAGTACACACACACACACACACACAGACACACACACACACAGACAGACACACAGACGCAGACAGACACAAACACAGACGCAGACAGACACAGACACAGACACACACACAGACGCAGACAGACACACACACACACACACACACAAACACAGACGCAGACAGACACAGACACACAGACACACACACACACACACACACACACACACACACACACACACACACACACACACACACACACACACACACACACAGTTTAAAAAAAGCTTCTATAGTTCAAGATGTGAAGGCCTTTTACTGATATGTTGCTATAGCTATACGGTGGGCCCTTTAGTTTATTTACCAGTTTACAGAGCCTATACTGTGTATTAACACTATGTTGTTTCAGCACACACACAGTACAGACAGGTAGCGGATCGTGAGTGATTTCGGCAAAAAGTGATTTTGACAACAAGCGTTCTCCAGAATCACTGACTCCACCTTTAAAAGTTTATTCAGTTGTTGTACTTTTTCACCACACTCATTCATTCTTATTCATGGCTAAATTCAGTAAAACATTTAAAGGTGCAGTGTGTAATATGACATCATCAAGAAAGTTCTACAAAGTTCTAGAATGCAACGCTCCCTGGGTAACCCCAACCCTTTTGAATAATAACATAAGCTACAGTGGCCTTCAAGGACAAGAACAATTCTAAATTTTAAACAATGCACCTGATGACATTCCAACTATGACACTTTCAAGATGGCGGCACTAGGCCTTGGTCCAAAATATGCAGAAATATGGACATATATGAGACCCTTTCTAAGGGGAAAAATAATAATTAAAAAAAAAAAAATCAGCTATTATGCACTAAATTAAATGTACTTATGGATATTATAATTACTTTCTACAAAATCTGCTAGGAAATAAAACCCAGAATTCTACACACTGCAGGTTTAAAAAAAAGCATTTTTATTTAAATCAACATCCAACCAGTGTTTGTTCAGTCAGTTGCCATACTGCAGTTTCTTTCCTCTCAGTTGCATTGAGACTTTAGATGTATAATGTGAGTCGTGCCTCTGAATGGCCACACACACACACACACACACACACACACACACACACACACACACACACACACACACACACACACACACACACACACACACACACACACACACACACAGTGTCTTTAAAATGCATGAGGATCAGATAGAAAAACACAACAGCTATTTTTCTTTTATCCCCGAAAAACACACTTCGAGCACGTCCATGTATTCCCACCCTGCAGCAACACACACACACACACACACACACACACACACACACACACACACACACACACACACACACACACACACACACACACACACACACAGGTAGTTTTTATGACCACCTGCTCCGGTCCGTGATGTATCGCCTGCTACAGGGATGAAAGGGTTTCACCGCAGGGGTCGTAAAACATTTTCATCTGTCTGTGTGTGTGTGTGTGTGTGTGTGTGTGTGTGTGTGTGTGTGTGTGTGTGTGTGTGTGTGTGTGTGTGTGTGTGTGTGTGTGTGTGTTAATCTAATCCATATAGACTGAACCAAGTCAAGCCGGGCTAAAGGTGGAATTCCTTTATTGATTTTAACTGTTAACTCCAACTCAGTTATGACAGGAGACAGAGGGAAGTGGGATCGGAAAACTCACCCTGCCTTTCCAATCCCCATACTTCCCTACTATTTAGTATGCCAGAAAAGGATTTAGGATGTCCCAATTACATGCACGTCAATTGTAGTATGCTGAAAATACATAAATGCCCCCACTAACTCCAATAGCATTTTGGAGTAATCGTCTTTATTCTTGACATTTCTTGACATAATGAAAAAAAAAATCTTCCTTATCTGATTTTTTTTCCCTCTCCTGTCTGTGGCCCTAAAACTCTTCTGTACTTTAGTATGTAGTGTAGTAAAAAGACTAAAACTCTTCTGTACTTTAGTATGTAGTGTAGTAAAAAGAAAGAGTATGTGATTTGGAACGCAGGGTCATATAGGTATTTTATAGACACATTTTAAAGGTGCAGTGTGTAATATGACATCATCAGGAAAGTTCTATAAAGTTCTAGAATGCAACACTCCCAGCCCTTTAGAATAATAACAGAAGCTACAGTGGCCTTCAAGGACAAGAACAATTCTAAATTTTAAACAATGCACCTGATGACATTCCAACATGACGCTTTCAAGATGGCGGCACTAGGCCTTGGTCCAAAATATGCCGAAATATGGACATATATGAGACCCTTTCTAAGGAAAAAATAATAATAAAAAAAAAGATTTCAGCTATTATGCACTAAATTAAATGTACTTATGGATATTATAATTACTTTCTACAAAATCTGCTAGGAAATAAAACCCAAAATTCTACACACTGCAGCATTAAGTTCAGTTCAGTAATACAGGGTAAAGATGAACATTTTGTACATTGAGAAAATCATTGAATAGCTCCTCACAATCCGCTACCTGGCTGTAATGTGTGTGCGCTGAAAAAAAATACAGTGTTAATACACAGCCTAGGCTCTGTAAACAGGTATGTTGCTATCTATGGTGGACCCCCCCCCCCCCCCCCCCCACAACCACTCCCCTCTTGTTTATAAACCCATTACAGAGCCTAGGCTGTGTATTACCCCCTGATTTTTTTTTTTTTCAACTCACACACAGTACAGACAGGTAGCGGATCATGAGGAGATATTCACTGATTTTGATAAAAAGTGATATTTGACGACAAGCGTTCTCATGGCACAACTAGATTGGATTATCACATATCGAACTAGACAATCGAACGGACCGTGTCACTTGTCTGAGTATACATGGCCTTTCAGAAATCGGATAAATGTCCGATGCATGGCTGTCTCCACTATGCTAGGTGGCGCTGTAGCCCTTTCAACCATGCTTTCAACAAGTGGTTTTAGAGCCACGTCCGGTTCTCTTCCGTCAATAACCCATGGTGTAGCCTATCACGCGCAGGTACACAAGCACAGAACGAGAAGTCCGATATGCGATATCCGATCCCTGTATACATGCAGAGAGAAAGCCGACAATGAACGAATTATCTAGGTGTTCTTATCCGACTTCTCTTGTCCGTTAATGTGCCGATTTGTGTCCGAAGTAGATCGGATAAAGGTGTTTACATGCAGTTTAAAAGTCCTGTTGAGGTCTTATTCGTTTAGTTATCCGATTATGAGTCGGCATGTAAACGCACTGACTGACTCCACCTTTGCATTCAACTGAGATGCAGCAGGAGTCCTTCTAACTTGTACAGCAGTATTTTAAATGCATCGGATTCCTACGCTTGTTGTGAAATTAATGCCCGTGCGAAAAGGAAATCCTAAGTGAGCACCACGCTTGTCACTATAAAGTCACGGTTCATTTGGAAAAACCCAGATGGTGTTTCCTAAGATTTGGGATAATGATCTGACCAACACATATGGGTCACATATAAACACCTCACTGTCAAATTGAGCCTACACACCTCATCCCTAAATGAAACAAGTTTAGATACACTTACCAGAACTTGAATCTCTCTCTCTCTCCCTCCCTCTCTCTCTCTCTCTCTCTCTCTCTCCTTCCCTCCCTCTCTCTCTCTCTCTCTCTCTCTCTCTCCTTCCCTCCCTCTATCTCTCTCTCTCTCTCCCTCCGTCTATATCTCCCTCTCCCTCTCTCTCTCTTTCCAGCAACAGTGGCCCCTTTGTTATAGCCCCAGTATAAAGTATCTCTCTCTCTCTCTCTCTCTCTCTCTCTCTCTCTCTCTCTCTCGAACTTGTATACATTTGATTGATCTACAAGACAGCTGTGCAAAATCTTCTAAGTAATTAAATCCTGTTGACGGTAATTTTTTATTTTTTTCACTTTGTTAAGGAGTGACTGATCGCACCACAAGTTCTATCTAGTTCACAATAAAACACTCGTTCTGCCTTTTGTCAGACTTTGATTAAAGGAATACTTCACCCATACGGAACCAGCGTTCTATCATTATAAAATCACTATTATAATATAATGAAGGAGGTTTTTCTTCCCTCAGTCTTCCCTTGGCCCAGCTGTCCTGTTAATCATTACCCTTACTGTGATGTCACAAGAAGGAAACTGTAGGGTTAGACAGTGAGACCATAAAACACTCTTTCTGCCTTTTCTCAGGCTAGGATGATCCGATTTAATTTTTTTTTTGCACATTTATACTACATAGGATCCCAGAGTTCAATACACCTTCATATTTACACCGGTGAAGTAGGTCTTTAACTTATTTCTACACATTTTGCACACACGTATATTATACTACATAGGATCTCAGAGTTGATTTCACCTTCATATCTCTACCAGTGAAGTAGGTCTTTATTGTCACTACATACAGGTTTCGCAAACAACATACATGAACTGTTCATAAGATAAAAGTAATACAAAGAAGCTTAGCAAAATTCCTCTACAAAAGGCACATTTTAAAGCTTCTATGAGGAACTTTAATTTTTTGTTCTTTTTTGCACCCCCTTTGGACAAAAGCGGTAGTGTTTTTATTACGCAACGGTGAGGGACCCACAGCAAAGGCATTAAGAAAAACTATGTAACAATAGCATTATTTGCACTGATGATTTTGCCAAGGTGGAGAAAGGGGGGGGGGGGGATTGGGGGTCCACCATAGATAGCAACATGCCCATTTCCAGAGCCAAGGCTGTGTTACGGTGAGTGGCAGACAGGCAGGCAAGTAGGACCCAGAGGCAGAAAGTTAAACTAGAAGATTATTCATTGTCCAAAAATTTAACAAAAAGGCCAACAGGCAAAAAGTCCAGGAGAACAGGAAACACAGAACATACACAGGACAGACTCACCAACAGGTACAATGCTCGGACAGGGAACAAAGAAACACTGGGAGTTATATACACACACACACAAGACAGGGTAGACAACGAGGGACAGGTGAAACACATTAGGGGAGGGAGCAGTAATCAAACAGGAGGGAAACTTGACAGGACATGGGGAGGAACAAGACAGACATACCAAAATAAAACAGGAAACACCAAAACAAGACAGGACAAAGACAGACCATGACAGGCTGTGTATTAACACTGTATTTTTTTCAGCGCACACACATTACATGCAGGTGAAGTTGCTATAAATAGCTCCACCGGGTTCAGCCCAATGGATTATTATAATAATATAATGTGCAGGTTGCAGCTGTGGCCTCCAAATACCTGCAATTAACTGTGTGGGATGATTGTGACACAGGTGATCCCAGCCTCCCCTCAGTCAGATATTAGAGATTATATAATCGTACGTGATTATAACAGTGTGCTGCTCTCTGCTGTAAGGGGAGTGAGCATTTATAGACAATAGGAAAAGTTTTCTTATGATGTGGATGCAGTAGTTTATTTAAACCTGCAGTGTGTAGCATTTTGGGTTTTATTTCCTAGCAGATTTTGTTGAAAGTAATTATACTATCCATAAGTACATTTAATTTAGTGCATAATAGCTGAAAAAAATGTTTTGAATATTTTTTTTCCCCTTAGAAAGGGTCTCATATATGTCCATATTTCTGCATATTTTGGACCAAGGCCTAGTGCCGCCATCTTGAAATTGTCATAGTTGGAATGTCATCAGGTGCATTGTTTAAAATTTAGAATTGTTCTTGTCCTTGAAGGCCACTGTAGCTTCTGTTATTTTTCTAAAGGGTTGGGGTTACCCAGGGAGCGTTGCATTCTGGAACTTTGTAGAACTTTCTTGATGATGTCATATTACACACTGCACCTTTAAAGGGGCATACACATTCACCCATCTGTTGCTCTGGCGTGCACCGGCAGTGAGACCATGAGTGAGACGGGTGTCGGTTTGTAGCGTTCTCTCTTGTGATTGGATATACATTTCGGGATCCTCCAAAGAGTTTATTTGACGATTACATGCAGAGCAGCTGACTGAGAGATCGGCTTTATGAAACGCGCACATTATGTAAGTGATCACTGCATGAATAAAGAGCGATTTAACACTTATATTAACATAAATATACCGCTTACTTCACCTTTAAGGGAAGACTCCATTGCAATAGTTAAAAGGTGTGGTCAGCCATTCTAGTGCAAAAATTCACCTCATGATCAGCCACCTGTCCATACTGTGTGCCTGTGAGTGCTGTAAAAAAAAATACAGTGTTAATACACAGCTTAGATTCTGTAAACGGGTATGTTGCTAGCTAAAGTGGGCCCCCTTTTGTTAACATACCCTTTGTCTACATACCCGTTTACAAAGCCTAGGGTATCTATTATCACCGGATGTATTTCACAGCACACACAGACAGTTCAGACAGGTAGCAGATCATGAGGAGATATTCACTGATTTCGACAAAAAAAGGATTTTGACAACATGCATTCTCCAGAATCACTGAATGCACCTTTAAATTTATATTTTGTTATCATTGGATAAGGGGGTGACTTGTCTGGCCTTATCATCGGGACTTCAGAAGATGGTTTTAAAGTATATTTTGTCCTGTCTTGTTTTGGTGTTACCCGGGTTTCCTGTTTTATTTTGGTACGTCTGTCTTGTTCCTCCCCATGTCCTGTCAAGTTTCCCTCCTGTTTGATTACTGCTCCCTCCCCTAATGTGTTTCACCTGTCCCTCGTTGTCTACCCTGTCTTGTGTGTGTGTGTATATAACTCCCAGTGTTTCTTTGTTCCCTGTCCGAGCATTGTACCTGTTGGTGAGTCTGTCCCTGTATGGTCCTGTGTTCCATGTGCCTTTGGGCCTTTGTGCCTTTGTGCCTTTTTGCGTTTCTGGAGTTTTTGTGTTTTTTGGACAATAAATGACCCTCACTTGAAACTTTCTGCATTTGGGTCCTGCTTGCCTGTCTGCCTGTCGTCACCATAACACATTGTACAAAATAAATTCCGAGCAACATTCATAACAAGGACTTGAGGAGTGTTTCGCTGCTGTTTCTTTTATGTGTCCAGATACAAATCAGAGTCGACTTCACAGCCATATTAAAAACGCTGTTCCCTTTTCAAAGTGTCTGTGAACGCTTCCCCACAGTTCAACGTCTGATATATTATTAAAATCGCCCACAGACAGGAGGGAGAATGTCGGCTAATGTTTGTGTATTGGGATGGAGGATACTTTGGCACAAGATGAATACATTTAGAAAGTGGTTTTCAGCTTGTATTAAAGGTGGAGTCAGTGATTCTGGAGAACGCTTGTTGTCAAAATCCCCTTTTTTTGGTTGAAATCGGTGATGTGTGCGTGTGTGTGTGTGTGTGTGTGTGTGTGTGTGTGTGTGTGTGTGTGTGTGTGAATGGGGGGGAGTGAGAGAAAGAGAAAGAGAGATAGAGGGAGAGAGAGAGAGAGAGAGAGAGACTGTCTGGGTGGATGATAGTTTTATACAAAAGCAATGAAGAAATAAAATAAAAATAACTAACGCTGGTGAATCTAGTGTTGAGCTATTGAGAAGATAGATTGTTGCTCTTTAGTCTTGATTCATCACTTCGAGACTGTGTGTGTGTGTGTGTGTGTGTGTGTGTGTGTGTGTGTGTGTGTGTGTGTGTGTGTGTGTGTGTGTGTGTGTGTGTGTGTGTGTGTGTGTGTGTGCGTGTGTGTGCCTCACTTTATGAGGACCCAACAGACACCAGAGCCTCATTCGTATAATTTGGGCAATTTATACATTGTCCCAGTCACTCACTGGATATGCAATTACTTCTCATTCTGTTGAAGTCACAGACAATTTAAACTGGCCCAGATGGGAGTAAGTTCTTTAGAGGAAAAATGTGCTTAGTTCAGCTTAATGTTATGGAAGGGAAGAGCCCATTCGTTTTGCAGTGCTATTAAAGGTGCAGTCAGTGATTCTGTAGAACGCAGCATGGTTGTCAAAATCACTTTTTTTTTGTCGAAATCAGTGAATATCTCCTCACGATCCACCACCAGACCGTACTTTGTGTGCGCTGAAAAAATTCTACGCAACGGGGCGCCCTTAGCTCAGTTGGTAGGGCGTCCCCCCCATGGGCCTCGGCCAGCAGCGGACCCGGGT
>NC_137221.1:3748603-3756103 GCF_949987685.1 Ammodytes marinus | reverse complement strand
AGCCACCACTAGTTATACTACTAACACCCTCCTGTCCGGTGCCGGGGATCGGACCAGCGACCTCATGGTTACTGGGAGGAGGAACCAGAGACCTCATGGTTACTGGGAGGAACCAGAGACCTCATGGTTACTGGGAGGAGGAACCAGAGACCGCATGGTTACTGGGAGGAGGAACCAGAGACCTCATGGTTACTGGGAGGAGGAACTAGAGACCTCATGGTTACTGGGAGGAGGAACCAGAGACCTCATGGTTACTGGGAGGAACTAGAGACCTCATGGTTACTGGGAGGAGGAACCAGAGACCTCATGGTTACTGGGAGGAGGAACCAGAGACCTCATGGTTACTGGGAGGAACTAGAGACCTCATGGTTACTGGGAGGAGGAACCAGAGACCTCATGGTTACTGGGAGGAGGAACTAGAGACCTCATGGTTACTAGGAGGAGGAACCAGAGACCTCATGGTTACTGGGAGGAGGAACCAGAGACCTCATGGTTACTAGGAGGAGGAACCAGAGACCTCATGGTTACTGGGATGAGGAACCAGATACCTCATGGTTACTGGGAGGAGGAACCAGATACCTCATGGTTACTGGGAGGAGGAACCAGAGACCTCATGGCTACTGGGAGGAGGAACCAGAGACCTCATGGTTACTGGTCGGCCACCTTTCCTCTGGGCCATCCTACCACCCTGGCTGTGGTGAAGTGTGCAGAGCGGTCGTCCACTGGGTTACAGGGTCGGTGGTTCGATTCCCCCATCTCCCCGCCACATGTCCAAGTGTCCCTGGGAAAAGAGACACTGAACCCTAAATGTCTCCTGATAGTTAGCTTAGTTGCACCCTGCGTGGTAGCTGCTGCTGCTATCGGTGTATGAATGTGTGTGTGTGATTGGGTGAATGTGTACAAATCAATGTAAAGTGCTTTGGGTCTGTGAAAAACCAGGGAAAAGAGCTGTATAAGTGGATTCCATTTATTATGAATTTGAAGTTTTTCATTTTCATTTCAGCGATCTCCATTATTCATTTGCCTCTATAAAAAAGAGACACGTTATTATATTATTTCATTGTCACTCTCTCTCTCTCTCTCTCTCTATCTCTCTATCTCTCCCTCTCCCTCTCCCTCTTCCTCTCCCTCTCCATCTCTCTCCCTCTCTCTCTCCCTCTCTCTCTCTCTCTCTCTCCCTCTCCCTCTCCCTCTACCTCTCCCTCTCCCTCTCCCTTTCCCTATCCCTCTCCCTCCCTCTCTCTCTCTCTCTCCCTCTCTCTCTCTCCCTCTCTCTCTCTCTCTCTCTCTCTCTCTCTTCTCTTTTCACACCTTCCCTCTTTCCTCATCAACTTGTCTTGCTTGTCATCGTCCCATCTGTTGTGTTTGCTGTCACTCACACACACACACACACACACACACACACACACACACACACACACTCTCACACACACACACACACACACACACACACACACACTCTCACACACACACTTACACTCACACACACACGCACTCTCACACACTTACACTCACACACACACACACACACACACACACACACACACACACACACACACACACACACACACACACACACTCTGTCTTTCTTTGTTTTCTGTACTGGATGGTGTGATGTCGAGGCAATGTAATCCCCTTCTGAAATGAACTAATAATTCTTCAAGGTCGTCTTAGTAACTTTTAATTAAAACCAGGAACAGACACACGAGTACAACACAGCTGGGTCAAATCGCCTCTTAATTAACTAGAATCTGAACGCCTAGATACTAAGCCTTATAGGATCTCTAAACAGGCCCCACAGTAGCTATCAACTCACCTGTTTACAGAGCCTAGGCTGTGTATTGAACCTGCAGTGTGTAGAATTTTGGGTTTTATTTCCTAGCATATTTTGTAGAAAGTAATTATAATATCCATAAGTACATTTAATTTGGTGCATAATAGCTGAACATTTTTTTTTTAATTATTATTTTTTCCCTTAGAAAGGGTCTCATATATGTCCATATTTCTGCATATTTTGGACCAAGGCCTAGTGCCGCCATCTTGGAAGTGTCATAGTTGGAATGTCATCAGGTGCATTGTTTAACATTTAGAATTGTTCTTGTCCTTGAAGGCCACTGTAGCTTCTGTTATTATTCAAAAGGGTTGGAGTTACCCAGGGAGTGTTGCATTCTAGAACTTTGTAGAACTTTCTTGATGATGTCATATTACACACTGCACCTTTAATTAACTAGCATCTGAAAGCCTAAGTACTAAGCCTTGTAGGATCTCTAAACAGGCCCCATAGTAGCTATCAACTCACCTGTTTACAGAGCCTAGGCTGTGTATTAACATAGATTACTCTGCTGTTTGTTTTTATTTTGTAAAACAATTATCATATTTTTTTTTTTAGCATTCTCTTTCCTCTTCTATAGTTTTGTATATTCCACCAGCATACCTCATCATACAGCCCCGGACAAAAATAAGAGACCAGTCTGGATTTTTCCTAAATCTTTATCTCTACATTACTTAAAGGTGCAGTCTGTAATATGACATCATCAAGAAGGTTCTATACAGTTCTAGAATGCAACGCTCCCTGGGTAACACCAACCCTTTAGAATAATAACAGAAGCTACAGTGGCCTTCAAGGACAAGAACAATTCTAAATTTTAAACAATGCACCTGATGACATTCCAACTATGACACTTTCAAGATGGCGGCCACTGGCCTTGGTCCAAGATATGCAGAAATATGGACATATATGAGACCCTTTCTAAGGGGAAAAAAAATAAAAATCTAAAAAAAAATTCAGCTATTATGCACTAAATTAAATGTACTTATGGATATTATAATTACTTTCTACAAAATCTGCTAGGAAATAAAACCCAGAATTCTACACACTGCAGGTTTAATGAAAATGCTCTAAATGGCAATATTTGTATTGTCAATTTGGTAGAAATGTTGTCAGTAGTTTATATTATAAAACCAAAATGTTCATTCTACTCAAACATATGCCTATAAAGAGTAAAACAAGAGACACTGAACATTTGGAGTGGTCTCTCTCTATGGCTGTGTCTGAAATCGCGCACTTCTGTACTTACACTTACTTTTTTGAGTGCACTTTGCGCAAAACCGGAGAGTGTGCCAAAATGAAGTGCACTGTAAGTTCCTCTGTCGTGCTCTCAAAACGGTCTAAAACTTGAGTGTGGAGCGATGGACACTTTCCACACTCAACGGCCGCCATCTTGCCTACGTAACGGAGAGGACGGGACATTCTAATCAAAATAGAGGAGCTTGAAGCAACCGTGGAGATGGACGCGCTCCACAAAAGTTAAATTATATATTGTTTTAGTTTTTCCGCGACTAATGTGCCTGTTTTGGCTATCGGTAACGCAAGCAGAAAAAAATACCACCGAAGAAGAACCGTCAAAATGCAAAGTCATTTCCGGTAGGTGCGCGACGGCAGTTTGGACAGTGCTCTGTAGAAATGAGAGCACTGTGTCTATAAGTAAGTGTACTGTAGGGATAATAAAGTGCACTCAATGTAAGTGCACTTACGGAAGTGCGCGATTTCAGACACAGCCTATGTTTCCAGAGCTGTATATACGGAAGCCTATAGAGGTCTGAGATAGTTCTAATGCTGCACAAGAAGACTGCAGCAAAACTTAAACTGCAGCAGTGTGTGTGTGTGTGTGTGTGTGTGTGTGTGTGTGTGTGTGTGTGTGTGTGTGTGTGTGTGTGTGTGTGTGTGTGTGTGTGTGTGTGTGTGTGTGTGTGTGTGTGTGTATGTGTGTGTGTGTGTGTGTGTGTGTGTGTGTGTGTGTGTGTGTGTGTGTGTGCGTGTGTGCGTGTGTGTGTGTGTGTCCAGTGCTCTTAACAGTGAGACTATGGAGTAACAAGGTCTCCAGAGAGGTTTGGCCCTTAACTCACTTCAACATGTTTTCATACTGAAGATACTGTCTCCTTCTCCTGGGGCGACTGCCACTGAAACACACACACACACACACACACACACACACACACACACACACACACACACACACACACACACACACACACACACACACTCTCTCTATCTCTCTCTATCTCTCTCTGTCTCTCTCTCTGTCCCCCTCTCTCTCTCTCTCTCTCTCTCTGTCTCTCTCTCTCTCTCTCTCTGTCCCCCTCTCTCTCACTCTCTCTCTCTCACTCTCTCTCCCCTCTCTCTCCCCTCTCTCTCTCTCTCTCCCTATCTCCCTCTCTCTCTCTCTCTCTCTCTCTCTCTCTCTCTCTCTCTATCTGTATGTGACATCCATACTTGACTCTTGCTTGTATACTGTATATTAGGTTGTTGAGTGACCAGTGCAAAAATGTCGGTTACTTGATGTCACATGGATGTTATATCTTCTGCTGTATGTCCAGGTTTTTTTTCTTAGCAGTAGAATCAACAACTGAAACATTTCTTGGGCTCTTCTTGGGGATTTTTCTGGGCTCCTGCACCAGTGTCAGGGTGGGGGGAGGGTGTGGGGGGGGGCACCAGTTTGTAAACGCTGCCATACTGAGAAATACAGAGAGAGTTTTGTGGAGCTGATAGGCTTAATCAACTTTGTGTCAACGTTTGGCGATGGCTTGAATGTAACCGACATTCATTTATATCAAAAAGCTACGCACTATAGCTTTAAAGGAGGGTTTTATTGTAGTTGTTTACATTTAATAGCTTTTTTCATGACATTTCAACGGTTCGATATTATTTTAATATGTGTGATACACAGAAAGTAATTCAGATTAAAGCTGCAGTGTGTAGAATTTTGGATTTTATTTCCTAGGAGACTTAGTAGAAAATAATTATAATTGCAATAAGTACATTTGGTAACGCTTTATATTAAGGTTCTTGTTATAAGCCTTAGTTAATAGGTAATAAGGACCTTATTAGATGCTTATTAACATTAATTTGTGTTAATAAGACTATATATTAGTGTTAATAATAACATAATAAACATGTTGACAGTGTGATTATAAGACTTTTATAAGCACTTATAAGACACTTCTTAACTATTAATTTATTGCTTAATAGCATTAATAAAAGTCTTATGAGTTTCTGATAGCTGTTAATAAAAGCGTTACAAACCTATTTATTGAGTCTTACTAACTTGCCTATTATGTCATTGTTAAACCTTTACTAAGCATTGTTTGTTGCTCTATGAAGGTAAACACATCTTTATTAATCAATTAATAGCAGTTAACTATGTTCTATGAACAATGCTTATTAAGGTTAATAAGTCCTTTATTAAACACTTTTTAACAGTTAATAAGTACTATATCTTGTCAAGGAGGATACAATGAGAATTAGAAAAACGACATGTAAATACAATGTTAGAGCGGTGAAGGTATTTGATTAGCTTTAATGTTTTTCTTGTTGAAGTACCTTCAAAAATAAGTTTTCTGAGTTTGGTTTGCAGCGCCATATCTTAGTTGGCTAAAGTCACTGATTTTCATCCCTCTTTCCAAAATGTTGTCTTTTGGCATGTAGCATAATGAGTGCATAATATATTTGTTTTTGCTCTGAAGTGATTATTTCACCTCTATGTGTGCGCACACACATGTTGAGTGAGTGTTAAAATTAGATGCCCAGAGAACGTAGTATATTTTTCACAATCTATGATGAATATGACTCGTATGATCGGTTTGCTCAAATCAGATCCTTAAAGGGCTTTTATTTTGAAGGTAGTTGTAAAACCGGAAGTTCCGTGTATGCAAGTCGCTGATGGCTTGACGCCAGCTTGACGGCCATGCTTGACAAATTGTTTCACGAAAGTAAGGAGAACATGTCGGAGTCGTCAGCACGGTCAGCACCCCAAACCAGGTCTCTGAAAAATAAGAGGGTGAGGTCCGAACTGGAGGATGACTCTTCTGGTAAGTTTAAGAATGTAATGTTATAGTAACGTTAGCTGGTTCTAGCTTGCTAGTTGTTTGCCTAGCTTACATTACTTTCTTTCAGAAGCTTTGGTGAGCTTCCTTTTTGAGCTAACGTTTAGCTTACACTATCATAAAAACTGCAACCAAACTATCTATTAACAGTTGTGTCATGCTAGCTTGTCAGGAAGGGGCTAAGTAATGCTGAATGGTTATTTCTGTGCTGACCCAGATGCTGCCCAAATTGTCCCAACTGCCAAACTGGGTCTACAGAAATATAAACATGAGCTGGCCAGGTTTAAATTAGAATGCCAGGATGTAAAAATAAAAGACCTGACAACGGAGAGAGATTTATTTCTTGAAGGGACAACTATCTGAATGAAAGAAAATATTTACTTTTTTCGAACAATTTTCACCATTACAGACTATATTTACTTTGATACTGCACCCCTTTTTGCAGATTCCATGTCCAAATGACTTAAATGCTTAGTGTAACCTGTCTGCTATCTGTCTAATTGTGATCAATGTTTCTTTGTGTTGTCTTTATACAGTAACAAGAAAGACCAGCCTGACTCAACCTTCCCCTGAGGCTAAGGAAAAGCCCGACTCAGAGTCAAGTCCATTGTCGTCTGACTCCTCTGACCCCTCCTCAGACGATGGGAAGAGGAAGAGGAAGTATAGCAGAAGTCAGCATTGCAGAGGGGGCCAGCAGAAGAAGGCTTTTTTTTTTTACCACATACTGTATATAAAATGATCTATTTTTGAATTGTATTACTTGATTTTATTTCAATACATTTTAAACTTTTAAGACTGACCAATTTTCTTACTATTTTGTTGACACAATCGGGGAACGGTGGGACTTGAAAATATTCCCACCTCCAAAGTGGGGAATGACAAAACAAGTTTGAGAACCACTGGGTTAGCATCTATACAGTTGTATGTGGTTTTCTGCTTGTCCTATCTGCAACAGTATAATGCTGACTTCTGATACAGCAACATCTCGCCCAAATTCTTATAGTGAGGATTGCCATCTCCATAAGGTTACAGATTCAATATGCAGAAGCAACTCATACAACCCCACGTCGTTTTATATTGTTTTACCTACAACAGAGTTTTTTTTTTATTATTGTTTGATGGAAGTTTTTTTTGCTCTACTCGTTTAATTGTTTTATTGTTCTTGTTCATTTAATATTTTAAATTAATAGTCTTAATCATTGGACACTTGAATTGATGTCAGGCAGCATTTTTATTTTACAAAGGTATTTATTTTTTTACATTTAGTAAAATGTTGTTCATGAAAGTTCTGGGAAACAAACAAACATGTTTACAATTGCACAGTTGTTAAGTGTTTTTTTTTCTTTAAAAGTAAGTTTTTGTGCTTCACCTCTGTAACATTGTATTTACATGTAGTTTTTTTAATTCACATTGTATCCACCTTGACAAGATATAGTACTTATTAACTGTTAAAAAGTGTATATTAAAGGATTTATTAACCTTAATAAGCATTGTTCTCGCTTTAGATCCAGTACCTTCAAAATGCATTATTACCTGTTTAATAAAGGACTTATTGGCCTTAATAAGCATTGTTCTCGCTTTAGATCCAGTACCTTCAAAATGCATTATTACCTGTTT
>NC_137221.1:3693603-3703603 GCF_949987685.1 Ammodytes marinus | reverse complement strand
TTGGCAAATGGCTTGCATGTAACCAACATTTGTATCACATGAAAAAGTTACTCACTGTAGCTTTAATAACTAATCAGTGTGACAGTGAGCCACAGCCAGCATGCACAATATACAGCAGGAGCCTGGAACCTCACGCCAGCCTTCGTTCAATGTAATAATCACACGTTTGGCTTGTCCTACTGTGTGAATGTGACATGTCGTCTTTCATACTGTGACATGTCAAAATGTCTTCTGTGAGAAAGTTCAATTGAACCAGCGAGCAAAGAAAAGAACAGTCATAAAACCTGTCTGTTTACTAGCACTATTAGGACAGTATGTACTTTTTTTTAAAGGCTAAAAAATAATAGCCGGCATCAGTTTCCTTCTGATTTTCCATTTGTATGTGAGTATTATTTCCTTTCTATTATCATTGAATCTGCTAGAATCGACATTTCAAAACGTGTCAAAATCCTTTAGAATAGTGAGTGGGTTCGAATCCCGCTCGGGTCAATCCCCTGCATGTCTTCCCCCCCCCTTGCCCCACCTCAACCCTGTCTCTGCAATTCTGTTTAATAAAGAAAAAATGCCCCAAAAAATAATAATATAAAATACAATTATAGTATAACCATTGCATACTGAATTACAGATTAAAAAAATAATAATAATCATCAGAGTATCACACTCAAACAGCTCGTATCTAATATATTTCTGAACTCCTTTAATTATATTCTGTATTGGTTTTATATTATAACACTCTAGAATACATGTTGTCCTTGTTTATGTCTAAATAATAATAGCTGTAATTTTTTTTTTTTTTTTTTTTAAACCTTTATTTCTACAGGTAAATCCCATTGAGACCGGAGACTCTTTTACAAGGGAGACCTGTTTTCCTTTCCCACGTTACCAATCACACACACATTCATACACCGATAGCATGCAGGCTAACTATCGACATTCACACAGGGGGCAAGGTGGGTGAAGTGTCTTGCCCAAGGACACAACAACCATGACACAGGTGGCAGGGCGGGGATCGAACCTCCAACCCTTTGATCATCAGATTGATTCATCACTGTGTTAGCTCTTTTTCCTCCTCACTCCCTCATGTCATTAACCCAGAGATGTGTTACAATTTGCTGCTACTAACCACAACATGGAAGACACATAATTATTCACCAGCTGTTCTGATCTCCCAGGAACTCAACCTGATTTAAAATGAAATCTAATCAGAGGAAACAGTGAAGGCACACAGCATGATTCACACTGCATGCTCTTTCTCTCTCTGTCTGTCTGTATGTGTCTCTCTCTCTCCCTCTCTCTCTATCTCTGTCTCTATTTCTCTCTCTCTCTGTGTCTTTCTCTCTCTCAAGCTCTCTGTCTGTCTCTCTCTTTCTCTCTGTCTGTCTCTCTATCTCTCTCTCTCTCTCTCTGTCTGTCTCTGTATCTCTATCTCTTGCTCTCTCTCTCTCTCTATGTCTCAAGCTCTCTCTCTCTCTCTGTCTCAAGCTCTCTCTCTCTCTCGCGCTCTCTCTGCCTCTCTCTCTATCTCTTTCTCTCTCTCTCTCTCTCTCTCCCTCTCTCTCTCTCTCTCTCTGTCTCTCTCCACCCCTCACATTGCTTTATTTTATTCGACATAATCCAGTGTTAATACACAGCATAAAGGCTCTGTAAACGGGCATGTTGCTTGTAGTGGCCCACCTTTTTACAGAGCCTATTGTGTGTGTGTGTGTGTGTGTGTGTGTGTGTGTGTGTGTGTGTGTGTGTGTGTGTGTGTGTGTGTGTGTGTTGTAGAGTACGGACAGGTAGCGGATTGTGAGGAGATATTCACTGATTTTGACATCAAGCGTCACCTAGAATTACTGACTCCATCTTTAAAGGTGCAGTGTGTAATATGACATCATCAAGTAAATTCTAGAAAGTTCTAGAATGCAACACTCCCTGGGTAACCCCACCCCTTTAGAATAATAACAGAGGCTACAGTGGCCTTCAAGGACAAGAACAATTCTAAATTTTAAACAATGCATCTGATGACATTCCAACTATGACACTTTCAAAATGGCGTGACAAGGCCTTGGTCCAAAGTATGGAGAAATATGGACATATACGAGACCCTTTCTAAGGAAAAAAATTATAATAAAAAAGAAAAATCAGCTATTATGCACTAAATTAAATGTACTTATGGATATTATGATTATTTTCTACAAAATCTGCTAGGAAATAAAATCCAAAATTCTACACACTGCAGGTTTAAATGTGCTTCCTAGGGCTCAATCAAGCCTAGTGAAACCTATTTTTTTTTCTAAGTTAATGTCATGATTTTAAATGCCATTTTTCTCCAGTTTTGCAGGTTAAATGACATAATATATGCACATGTACTTTGCATAATAACTGCTCTGAGTGCATTCTGTGGCAGTGTTATGACAGACAGAGGGGAGAGATGAACTATGCTAATATGCAGGTTCCACATGGAAACTGGAATATTGATGGAGTCCATGTATATGACTTAATATGTGAATATCTCGCTGTAATTACAGGCCATAATCACATGTTAATGTGGATGTGTGTGTGTGTGTGTGTGTGTGTGTGTGTGTGTGTGTGTGTGTGTGTGTGTGTGTGTGTGTGTGTGTGTGTGTGTGTGTGTGTGTGTGTGTGTGTGTGTGTGTGTGTGGTAAGTGGCAGGTCATGGGCTTACATACAGTCTGGGTTTCCCTTCTCTATAAAGGGGCTTACGCACACACACACACACACACACACACACACACACGCACACATAAACACACACACACGCCAACTATTCTGGGCACCCCTGCATTCCAATCTCCCATACTCCTCTGCTATTTAGTATGGTAGGAAAAGATTTAGGATGTCCCAATACATGTGGTCAGATGCAGTATGCTTAAAAATACCCAGATACCCTACTACATCCAGTGTTTAAATCAGCAGCTTTTTTGGGTGCGATTCTGACCCACAATGCACTGCACAGAGGAAGTGACGTCACATCGACTGAGCCTCCGTATGAAAACAACCAGCGATGAGACGGATATAAAAGCAAGAGGCAAGATCAAGGCGCCATGTTATGATGAAATAAATAAGTAAAAGCATGTCCATATTGTGTGCCTACTGCATCCTAACTAGATTATTTTCATGATCGGCTTTAGTATGTAGAATAGGAAAAAAAAATGAAAGATTATGCGATTAAACTACTGTCTCTCTCCGTGCTTAGAAGAAAAAAAACGCTGAGGTCATGACTTTGAAGCCCCTGGACCAGTTGGGAATATGTCGGCAACCAAAATGAATAAGTAACGCTGTCAGTTCACTTAGCAACGGCTGCTAAAATCCCCGAGAGAGGGGAAGGGGGCTACACAAACGTAATTAACCCCAAACATAACCCCAGCCGCTCTGGACCTAACTGTGGATGTACCTGGCTAGGTGCGTGTGTGTGTGTGTGTGTGTGTGTGTGTGTGTGTGTGTGTGTGTGTGTGTGTGTGTGTGTGTCTCCCATATCTGAGTACAAAGAAAATTACTTTGTTTGATTAAGGGCACATGTCTTCTCTTGACTTTAAACTCGCAGTCAGCCAGTCAGTCAGTCCTTTGAAAAACAACAGGCGGCAGGATTTTACACTCCTCACCCGCGCGCGCACACACACACACACACACACACACACACACACACACGCACGCACGCACGCACACACACACACACACACACACACACACACACACACACACACACACACACACACACACACACACACACACACACAATCTAGCAAAAAAATAAATCAAACGCAGCTTTCAGTGTTTGCTGTGGCCCCATGTTGCTATTTGCACACGTCCTCTTGCCATCTTGCCAAAGCAATTTTGTTTGGACCACAATCAAAATGAGGAAAAATAAATACACTTGAAAAAATAAATCCAGTGGTGTTTTCGTATGGTGTGCCCAGTGCTTGAGGGGGGGAGGGGGGAGGGGGAAGGGGGGGGGGGGGGTGCATTGTGATGTTATGAATATATATCCACACACACACGCTAAGCTCATGATTGCTTTGGTTGTGTTCGTAGCTTGCTGTAATCTTTGTTTATATAAAGGCTTTTGGGCAGAAGGAATGGGATCGGATGTGCTTAGTCATATCCCCTTTGGCTACACTTAACAAAAGAGCCTTGGTACCGCATACCACTCACATCTATGTTTATACATGAACACACATATTTTGGATAAGGAAACAATGCTGATCATATTACACATTTAGACCTCTGTGTGTGTGTGTGTGTGCTGTCCTGTCGAATGGTTGAATGTGATATTGTTCCATGTAATGTCTAGTCTACTGTGGTCAATGTTACGGGGCGGTTGTGGTGAAGTGTGTAGGGCGGTCGGTCGTCCACTGGGTTAGAAGATCGGAGGTTCGATCCCCCGTCTCCCCGCCACATGTCCACCAAGTGTCCTTGGGCAAAGAGACACTGAACCCTAAATTGCTCCCGATAGTTAGCTTGCTTGCACCCTGCGTGGTAGCTGCTGCTGCTATCGGTGTATGAATGTGTGAGTGTGAATGGGTGAATGTGTACAAAACAATGGAAGGCGCTTTGGGTCTGTGAAAAACCAGGGAAAAAAAGAGCTTTATAATTTGAGTCCATTTGTGATGAGGTCTTATTGAACTGCTCCTGCCTAAAGGTTTTTCTGAATTACTGCTCTCACATGGAACCGGTCCCAGCTGTGATGGTGGGAGAGAGGGTGGTGGGACACTGAGCTTGCCCCACTAGAGGAAGCCTTTGCCAGGGGTTTGGATTGGCAAAGATGTCTCTGTCACTGGTGCTGCCAAATCCTCCGACATCAACTGCCAAGAATCAGCTCGTCTGTGTAAACTAGCGCCAGCAAGACTACAGGCAACGTGCCCTTATAATTGAAGAAATGTGATCCAGAGTTTTGATGTGCCTCTGTGTGTGTGTGTGTGTGTGTGTGTGTGTGTGTGTGTGTGTGTGTGCGTGCGTGCGTGCGTGCGTACGTGCGTGCGTGTGTGTGTGAAGACTAATTTTTTTGCATTGTCCGTTAACACAAGTTGAGCTTTTGACACTATCTTGTTCAGCACTTTGGTCAACTGATGTTGCTTTTAAATGTGCTATAGAAATACATTTGACATTGACTTTGACTGTGTGTGTGTGTGTGTGTGTGTGTGTGTGTGTGTGTGTGTGTGTGTGTGTGTGTGTGTGTGTGTGTGTGTGTGTGTGTGTGTGTGTGTGTGTGCGTGTGTGTGTGTGTGTATGTGTGCGTGTGTCTGTCTATCTGTCTGTGCGCGTGCGTGCATCTGTCCGTCTGTCTGTGCGTCTGTCTGTGCGTGTGCGTGTGCGTGTGTGTGTGTGTGTGTGTGTGTGTGTGTCTGTCTGTCTGTCTGTCTGTCTGTCTGTCTATGTGTGTACGTGCGTGCGTGCCTGTTTGTGTGTGTGTGTGTGTGTGTGTGTGTGTGTGTGTGTGTGTGTGTCTGTCTGTCTGTCTGTCTGTCTGTCTGTCTGTCTGTCTGTCTGTCTGTCTGTCTGTCTGTCTGTCTGTCTGTCTGTCTGTCTGTCTGTCTGTCTGTCTGTCTGTGTGTGTGTGTGTGTGTGTGTGTGTGTGTGCGTGCGTGCGTGCGTGTCTGTCTGTCTGTGCGTGTGTGTGTGTGTGTGTTGCAGAGCCCTACAGTCCGGCCGTGTGGGTCATGATGTTCGTCATGTGTCTGTCGGTCGTCGCGGTGACCGTCTTCATCTTCGAGTTCTTCAGTCCCGTGGGATACAACCGCAGCCTGCAGAGCGCCAAGAGTAAGACATTATTATTATTATTATTATTATTATTATTATTATTATTATTATTATTATTATTATTATTATTATTATTATTATTATTATTATTATTATTATTATTATTATTATTATTATTATTATTATTATTGGTGGTGTTGGTGTTATTATTATTATTATTATTATTATTATTATTATTATTATTATTATTATTAGTATCATCATTATTATTAGTATTATTATTATTATTGTTATTATTATTATTATTATTATTATTATTAACATTAACATTATTATTTATTTTTTAAATTGGAATTATATATTTGTTTATATATCTTTTTATATTAATTTAATTATTATTTTTTATTGTATTATTATTTTTTTCCTTATTATTCTTTTAATTTATAATTTTTTTCATTTTACTTTTTTGGGGGGAAACTTTTAAGGTTAATTAGGTTATTAAGGTTATTAGACAGTGTGGAGAGAGAGTTGAAATGGGGCAGAGAGAGGGGAGTGACATGCAGAGAACGACCACGGGCCAGATCCAAAGTGATTGTTATCCCTCAATTGCGAAGTGACATAATTTTTCAACACAAAATCAACCCACCGCCGTTTGCCTAATGCTCATTTCACCACATAATTACAGGCTTGTCACAGTAACAGTTATGTAAGCTGGAGGGGGCTGAGCTGATTTGAAGAAGGAGTTAGCTTTAGTCATGCGAAAAGCGCCCAACTTCTTTTGTTCTAAACTTTAGTCAAAATATCACTCCACACCCACGATACAGTTTTTTTCTTTTCGGCCTTAGAGTCTTTTATATTATAGTTTGTTATATCCGGCACAATGATGTTTGGTTTTTTAAATTTTTGCATAACTTGTCAGTGCTGCGCCTGCTACATTAATTTAAAATTATATAACTAAAGGTTGTGAATTATTGTTTGGTATATGAGTGAGTGACAGGTAGGGAGGTGTTTGTCAATCAAGTAAGTGTATTTAATTAGCACATTTCATTGGCTAAGAAAGGCAATTCATAGTGTTTTACATAAATACATACAAAGGAAATGAACATGACAACACAATTAGCAGTAAAATAAACAACAACTTAAAGGGGCACTGTGTAATATGACATCATCTAGAAAGTTCCAAAAACATGGATTCCTCCATAAGACTTACCCTCTCAATGTACAAAATGTAATATTAATATTTGTAATTCTCCGCTCAGGAGGATAATTCAGATTATTGGCAGAGGTGATTTTACACCAATGAGGACATATTTATGAATGAGGATATTGATTTTAGCTAATAAATTACTTGCAATGTTACACAGTGTCCCTTTAATGGTCATATTGTTGAATATTATGATCAGAATGTATTATTTTAATTATTAATTTGAAAACAAATATTTACATAAAAAATTACTGGATTTTTCTCTTTAAAATAGCTTTATTATCTGATTCTCAATATACATAATCATGTACGTAAAACTTTGGGATCCTTGAAAAAGTTAATTTTTATTTTGAATGCATAAGAAAAGTGCTAGAATGTCACTCTTAAAAATCTGTGTGTATTGTTGAGGTTATGATTATCTTATTCTACTCTATATATTTTTTTCTTTTTTCTTTTATCGTTCCTATTGCACCGTGGGTCAGTGATAAACGCCATTAACTCGACGTCATTGAAAATGAGGGTCACCCCTCAATTGGTCTCTCGAGGATAAATAAAAGTTAAATGAAAAATGAAAAATGTAGATTCTGATGTATGTCTTGCATATATCAGAACTGACAATAAAAAACGTTGACTTGACTTAAAAAAGTACATGTTTTATAGATAGTAAATAATATGGATGTAGCATCCGGGCTGACCTCAGTTATTCACACGGCATCCAATAATCCTGGTTTGTGCGCGTCGCCATTTTGTGAGATTTTTACTCCGCCTCACGTCGGGGGGAGGGAGATAGCTGACGTATACCTCCGAGGCAAAGTGAGGGACAACGGGCGGAGAGCTGTCACTCAAAAGATCGCGTCAATACATTTTAACCTCCAAAACAATAAAAACTAGCGTGGTCCAAAAAAATTCACCCCCCTAAGTGTTGTCATGGGGATATGACCTAAACATATAGACTAGAATGTTTTTTTTAATCCAGGCCTGAAATAGGTTTAATAATGCTGTGAAAACAGCATGTTTAACATTGGAGTCAATGAGAGATGGCTGTCTTCTGCATCCAGCCCCCAGTGGCACTTCCGGGTTACTACAGTTGTGGTCACTTCCTAATTGGATGCTGGTAAAAATCGCTGAGGTTGGGGCTTGCTTTAAACGTGCTGGAAAAGTGCTTGAAGTCCAAAACATCTGTGTGAACCCTTGGGACAGGGCCCTGGGTATATAGCTCAATATATCATCCTTAAAAACATCAATGTGATACTGTCATAGGAAATACTCTATTATTTTCCTTTAAATAAGATTTTAAATCCATGCAAGAGCGAAGGCCAAAAGTTCCCAAATTGATTTGTTCCAAGTCCTCTGGGATTAAGCCGTGATCAATGCTATGAAATGCTGTTTCAGTTAAAGTGATGAGCCCTGAAATCTCCATGCATTAGTCTGGGGCCGAACGTTGCTGAGACACAAATCTTTAAAGTGTTATTTGAGAAGCGTATAGTCATAAATTATCAAGCGTAAAGGGTCCAAGGGCTTGGTTTTGAAATCTTTAAAAGGCTCACCCATGGTCGATTGCATTGTCTCTCTTTCGACAGTGGCTAAAGGGAACTGGTCAAATAATGTATGAGGGGCTGAGACCCACTGGAGCCCCATGTATTAATATTGCACGGTGGATTCTGCAGGAGGAGATGAGAGAATTTTACTACGGAAAAAAATACATCTGAAGAATTATCAGCTAAAATGGCGGCGTTTTGATTAAGTTGAGGCGCGACATTGCAGTGACAACATTACAAGGACAAGCTAAAGTTGCTTACAATTTTTAAAAAAAGTGTGTGCTTTAAGACATGAATACTTTTGAAGGTCAGTTCACCCATTTAAAAAAAAGCATAATTTGTCCATGTGTGAGTGTAAGGATATCCATCTATGATTTCTGCTTCTACCCAAACACACTATAGTGAATGGATTTAATCATAATGACATATTGAACCGTTTGCACATAGACATATAATAACGCGGAAGATGTTGCATGTTGGTTAAAGACGCCGCCTGGAGACGTGGGACGTAATCCCGGCGCTGGAAACCTTAGATTTCCCTGGTGGAGACGAGACGGTGTGGATCCTCTGCCAGCATCTGAAGTCTTCCTGCATCCACACTATTCGCACTTTACTTTAGTATTATGTAAACATCTGGTCAATGATCAAAATCCTTTGTGATTTTTCTCTACTTATGACATCTATTGCAGCATGTCCGTCCTGGGAGAGGGATCCCTTACTCTGTCGACTCTCCCTGAGATTTCTTAAAAAATAAATAATAATTTAATCACGGTAAAGGGTTTTTTACTGGGAGTTTTTTCTCTGCCGAGCTAAGGGTCTAAGGGCAGGGTGTGATGCACCAAGTAACACTAAGGTTGAATAGTTACAAACAGAATGACAGTAAATTGAAAATGTGTTCCTGCATCTCTTATTAAACCTGCAGTGTGTAGAATTTTGGGTTTTATTTCCTAGCAGATTTTGTAGAAAGTAATTATAATATCCATAAGTACATTTAATTTGGTGCATAATAGCTGAAAAACATTTTTTTAATTATTATTTTTTCCCTTAGAAAGGGTCTCATATATGTCCATATTTCTGCATATTTTGGACCAAGGCCTAGTGCCGCCATCTTGAAAGTGTCATAGTTGGAATGTCATCAAGTGCATTGTTTAAAATGTAGAATTGTTCTTGTCCTTGAAGGCCACTGTTTTCTTCTGTTATTATTCAAAAGGGTTGGGGTTACCCAGGGAGCGTTGCATTCTAGAACTTTGTAGAACTTTCTTGATGATGTCATATTACACACTCCACCTTTAATGTGATCTTAAAGGTGGAGTGAGAAATTCTGGAGAATGATTGTTGTTCAAATTATTTCTTTTTGTCAGAATCAGTGAATAATTCCTCATGATAAGTCTCTACCTCTACCTGTCTGTACTGTGTGTGTGCAGACAAAACAAAACAGTGTTAATACACAGCCTAGGCTCTGTAAACGGGTAGATAAGCCTTTGGCTTCTCCTGCTTCCCTTCGGACGATAACACAAAGTAATATGTATGAATATGCAATGAGAAAATTATGTATTAT
>NC_137221.1:3651103-3668603 GCF_949987685.1 Ammodytes marinus | reverse complement strand
GAAGTGGACTTCCTTCAAAAATATCCACAAGCGCCACAAGATAAGTGATTTTTCAGTTAAAAGCCAACCCAAACATTACATCTGGTGATTTGCAGACCTCTCTTGCAGCATCTGGGACAGATGTGCATGGTTCCACAATAAGAAGAAAACTCAGTCAACATGGCTTTCATGGGATGGTTGCTGAAGAAGCCTCTGCTCTCAAAAAAGAACAAAACTGCTTGTCACAACTTTGCCAGAGAGCACCTGGAGATACCTGAAGTCTTATTCTGTGGACAGATTAGTCAAAAATTGAACTGTTTGGTCATAACCAAAACCGCCATGTTTGGGCAAAAACGCAATTCTGCCTACCACCTAGAGAACCTTCTCCCAAGTGAATAATGGTGGTTTCAAATTGTCTGCAAATCTCCAGGTGTAATGTTTGGGTTGGCTTTTACCTGAAAAATCACTTTTCTTGTGGCGCTTGAGGATATTTTTGAAGGAAGTCCACTTCTAGGCAGATGTTAAGTCACTCTTAAAGCTCTCCATTTGTAGATGATTTGCCTCACGGTGGACCGATTGAGCTCAAATTTTTTTTTATGAATTTATAACTGTCCCCAGACAAATGTGTAACATCAAAACTCTATTCCTGAGATCCTCTGAGATTTGTTTCCCTTTTAGCATGTCTGACCTGTATGGGTTCACTTTGGTGAGCCTAAACTGACCTGGTTTTATCTCTGTTTTATCTAGTGCCGCCCAATTTCTTTCCTAAAGATCTCTCATTACATTGGTCTATTTCATCAACCAATTTGGCCAACCTGATTGTGTTTACCTTGCTCGATTTAAGCAATGCAGCTCAGGGTTCACAAACTTTTGCACATACAACATTCGTCAAATAATTTGTTTTATCTGTTTTAACAATTGATTTCTGGAAAATAAAAATGTTGAATTGATAAACAAACATCTGTTATTTCATATAAAAAATACTGGTATTGATAAAAATGAATTAATAATGGTTAAAATAAATAAAATTCCAAAAGGCTCAAGGGGTTCACAAACTTTCGCACTTGACTGTATGCTTCTTTTTGAAATTTTCATTCCCTCACTGCAACAATGAAAGAGTTCTAAAAAAGAGGGTCTACATTCTAAGCAGCTGTCTGCACTGTATTCTTGAGTTTTGAGGCTAAAAACTAAAAATCTTTAAGTGTTAAGCAAACCGCCCACACTCGAGATAACTTAAATTCAAATGTAATGGAACTTTAAACCTGCAGTGTGTAGAATTTTGGGTTTTATTTCCTAGCAGATTTTGTAGAAAGTAATTATAATATCCATAAGTACATTTAATTTAGTGCATAATAGCTGAAAAAAAAGTTTTGAATAATTTTTTTTTCCTTAGAAAGGGTCTCATATATGTCCATATTTCTGCATATTTTGGACCAAGGCCTAGTGCCGCCATCTTGAAAGTGTCATAGTTGGAATGTCATCAGGTGCATTGTTTAAAATTTAGAATTGTTCTTGTCCTTGAAGGCCACTGTAGCTTCTGTTATTATTCAAAAGGGGTGGGGTTACCCAGGGAGCGCTGCATTCTAGAACTTTGTAGAACTTTCTTGATGATGTCATATTACACACTGGCAACACCTTTAAGTTTCAAGTTCTACATACTTAGAATTCCAAAAAGTGAAAGTTCTGCCAAATCATTATTTTTTATTCAGACATTTTTTTTTTAAATAAACATTTGACCGACTTGGTTTTGTTTATCTGTCTGACTGATAATTATTTGGCACAACACACACATAATAAGTTGTCTCAAAAGGCAGCTGTCCTTGAAACCCAAATAGTAAGTCTCTTTTTTCCCTGCTGTCCATTATTCTAACTTTCCCTTTTGTCTTCCAGATGAGATCGACATGTTGGAGCGTCTGTGGCTGTCAGGAATCTGTCATAACGATAAGATAGAGGTAAGACGCCTCACACATTCACTCTCCATCATTCCCCAGATTCACTCACTCAACCTTTAAAGGGGGAAGGGGCGGCACTGGCGAAATGGGCAGGGAGGGAGATCGCCTCTTGAGTGCAGGGTCGGAGGTTCGATCCCCCGCTTACCCGCCACATGTCCAAGTGTCCCTGGGCAAAGAGACACTGAACCCCACATTGCTCCCGATGGTTCAGCAACAGCTACTGCCATCGGTGTATGAGTGTGTGTATGAACGGGTGAATGTGTTAAGATATGTAAAGCGCTTTGGGCTTAGAAAATAGGACAAAAAACGCCATATAAGTCAAGTCCATTTACCATTTAAAGTTGTGCTACTAACCTTGTGTAAAGCCCCTATCTCACTGGGCTGCGACTGTTTGCGACAAGTTGGAGACTGCATTTGCGAGGGAGTCTCTAAACTGTCTCCAAACGTTTGCGGAGGTCTCAATTTCCTCGCATGAGTCGCAGAGCCGCGCAGTCCTGTCGCATGAATTTTGAACATGTTCAAAAAAAGTGTGCGACAAATCTAGTCTCAAAATAGTCTCAGAGTGGTCGCATGTGTCTCAAACGCGTTGCAAACCCTTCTCAATTTAGTTTCCGCGAGTCAGAAAGTGCGAGCAATGTCAGACAACTTTGCGAGGGGTTGGCGACATATGAAACTAAATTGTGACTGATTTGAGACAAAAATTAGACTGACATTCCGTTCGTGCGACGCTCGCCAGACGTTCGCGAGACATAAATGCGACCTCCTGGCAAGTGTTGGGCAGGACATTCACAAACGTGTCGTGAGGAACCAACTCAGTGAGACTGCAAGTGAAAATTGTCGCTAATTTGCATATTTTGTCGCAATTTTGTGTCTCCAACTTGTCGCAAACAGTCGCAGCCCAGTGAGATAGGGGCTTAACGAGCGCTGTCCATGGTGCTGATCTAACTGCAACCCCAGACCAGACATACTGTAGGCATGTCCTTAAACAGTTGGTGTAATTACTGGTATCCCTGCTTCAGTGAATTAAAAAGAAGACATTATCAAGTTAAAAGAGATGCACTACCCTGAATACAGCCACATTTTCAGTTCATAATTACCTTGTTGTTTGTGTTACCAGTGACCAGAGTGAAGTGAATGTTGTGCTTCTTGTCTGACAGTGTATCATCACTTGTAAAACTCGCTGATAAATATGATACTGATGCCAGTCATTAGGGGGAAAGTGTACTGTTCCAATCTCAAAGCTATGTGATGGAAATTCATGTGGCAACAGCTGTTTTCTAAGTGGCAAAAAATTTACAAAATCAAGACTTTCTTACATAATTGAAATTGCATTCATGCTCCTGCTTGCCTTCAGTTAATGTTGTCTTGCTCACATTTGAAAACACAAGTTAATTGCTGTGTTTCAGATGCCCCCCCCCCCCCCCCCCCCTTGCATGTTGATGTTGTTTCGATCAATCGCACACCTTACAAACCATCACTACAGGTCTCGTAGAGGCTCAGGCACTCAATTTGGTGTGGTAGAAAGTCAAATTATAGTGTGTTCCCTTGGATAAATAAACCAAATAGTGTGTGTACTTAGTATATTGGTTGCGATTGCCCACTGGAACCAAAACATTTGTTACAAAGTAATTATAATTATTGAGTCAAGAGTGAGTGTAGCCTGGCTGCAGATTGGAGCTATGAATGTTTCAATTTGAGTGGATGAAGTGGGCCTGAAAAGCTATTTATTTGATGCCATTTGTATTTTTATTTTTATGCCTCTGTAAAGCACTTTGAATGGCCTTGCGTCTGAATTGTGCTACAGAAATAAACCTGCCTTGCCTTGCCAACCGGATATTTTTATGAAGACTGACATATGTTGGTCCATAATTCAGTTATGTGAGCGCTGGACCTCTGAAATATCACATCAGATAAATGCTCTGACACACGGTGACAGCAAAGGATCCTCTATTCTACTGCTGGTTGTAATTAACTTTTTATCATATGTCTGGAGGACAAATTGGCCCTGTTTAGTATATAGTCTGCTATATCATCTCCGCCCCTCCCTTCTCATATATGCTTTAGTGTGTGTGTGTGTGTGTGTGTGTGTGTGTGTGTGTGTGTGTGTGTGTGTGTGTGTGTGTGTGTGTGTGTGTGTGTGTGTGCGTGTGCGTGTGTGTGTGTGTGTGTGTGTGTGTGTGTGTGTGTGTGTGTGTGTGTGTGTGTGGGTGGGTGGGTGGGTGGGTGTGTGTGTGTTGTCTATATAAGGATGAAATAAATCGCCTGTGCCTCAGAGTGGGAGCTCATGTTGAATACAGAGAGAATGAAATCTAAGATTGTGGGTCGCAAATTAATGGTCATTAACAACACAGTAGGGTTATGTAAATTATCAGGATTATTGTTTAGGGGGTCTGTGTGTGTGTGTGTGTGCGTGTGTGTGTCTGTGTGTGTTTGTGTGTGTTTGCATGTGCGTTTGCATGTGCGTGTATTGTATTTCTATTGTTTTTGTATTGTTGTTCTTGTTAAAGACATTAAAAACCAATAAATATATCAATAATCCTATTCTATTGTATTCTAGGTGATGAGCAGTAAGCTGGACATAGACAACATGGCGGGGGTCTTCTACATGCTGCTGGTGGCGATGGGTCTCAGTCTGCTGGTCTTTGCGTGGGAACATCTGGTCTATTGGAAACTGCGACACTGTGTGAAGAGTACCGGCGGAATGGACTTTCTCCTGGCTCTCAGCAGGGTAAGTGAAGGCAGCACAGACATCCCTGACACATTAACAACAAGCGCTCTGGCCTTATTGCGTCAGAAATAGGCTAATTTTACTGTATATTAAAGGCCTACTTCACAGGTGGGAATATGAAGGTGTATTGAATTCTGAGATCCTATGTAGTATTAATGTGCAAAAAAAAAATTGAAATTCGTTCATCCTAGCCTCAGAAAAGGCAGAAAGAGTGTTTTATGGTCTTAATGTCTAACCCTACATTTCTCTTACTGTGAATTTTTTTTGCACATTTATACTACATAGGATCTCAGAATTCAATACACCTTCATATTCCCACCGGTGAAGTAGGCCTTTGATGTTTTTTTTTTGGCATTTTTATGCTTTATTGATAGTGTAGAGACAGAGTTGAAATGGGGCAGAGAGGGGAGTGACATGCAGAGAACGGCCGCGGGCTGGAATAGAACCCGGGTCCCCTGCTGGGCGAGGCCCATGGGGGGGACGCCCTACCAACTGAGCTAAGGGCGCCCCCTCTGTATATTAATGTTAAGTTGATTTTATTTGTCAACTAACATAAGGTTACATTGAAATGTGTCTGGTCGCATATCCCCTCTCAAAGTACCACATTTCGGAGGGGGTCAGAGCGCAGGGTCAGCCATAGTACAGCGCCCCTGTGAATTAATATGCAAGACAGATGAAAGAATATACATTTCCAAAAGTGGTCCAAAATAATCTCCACAAAGTTTTAAAAATAATTCAAACTTCCTGCAAGGTTTTGAAAATACTTAGTTCTTACATTTTAATTTCAACTAAAGGCTACAGCTGCTGATTGTCATGCCCCTCAGCCAGAGAGGGCCAGACCCAATCAGTGACACATCGGAGCAGGTGCATAATGTTCCAGGGAGCGTTGGTAAATCTATGCAGGAGCAGATGTTATGACTCACGGTGTCAACGGTGTCAAAACCTGTTTGGAATAGATTGACAACAAGAAAAAGTTGTTGTACTGATTGCAGCCGTGAGTTCAACTTATTTCAGGGAAAGTTAAAGGTGCAGTGTGTAATATGACATCATCAAGAAAGTTCTACAAAGTTCTAGAATGCAATGCTCCCTGGGTAACCCCAACCCTTTCGAATAATAACAGAAGCTACAGTGGCCTTCAAGGACAAGAACAATTCTAAATTTTAAACAATGCACCTGATGACATTCCAACTATGACACTTCCTAAATGGCGGCACTAGGCCTTGGTCCAAAGTATGGATAAATATGAACATATATGAGACCCTTTCTAAGGAAAAAAATATTAATTCTAAAAAAAAAAATCAGCTATTATGCACTAAATTAAACGTACTTATGGATATTATAATTACTTTCTACTAAATCTGCTAGGAAATAAAACCCAAACTTCTACACACTGCAGGTTTAAAATACAGATGAGGTTTTAAGGTGGACTTAGCGATTGTGGAGAATACTTCTGTGTGTGCGCGCTGGAAAAACAAATCCAGTGTTAATACACAGCCTACGCTCTGTAAACAAAGGTGCCCACCGTAGCTAGCAACATGCCAGTCTACAGAGCCTTGACTGCCATTAAACAATGGATTTTTCTTTTGCAGTACACACAGTATGTGAAGGTAATGATTTGTGAAGAAATTTTCACTAATTTTGACTAAAACTTATTTTGACAACAAGCGTTCTCCAGAATCACCATTAAAGCTGGGGTATGTGATTTCTGATTGGTCAAAGTTAACATGAGCTGTACACTTTGACCAATCAGAGCGAGGCTTCCGATTCTCTGTTCATATTGGCTGTTGAGACTGTCAATTCACTTTGGCACGACTTTGTTGGTGTAGAGCGTGTCAGGGAGGGACCATAGGGGAGGGACCAAAGAGAACAAGTGGAGCGGTTGAGGTATTTGAATTCGAATCTCTATCCCAACTGCCATTTTCTCCCCAAATCCTCCACCCCAGCTTTAACTCTACCTTGAATAAAGAGTGTTCAGATTTCTGATATAAACAAGGGTAGGTTGGTTGCACAGAAGTAGGCACCATTTTAATATGTGCATACTTGTTTCCTGCCAGCTAGAATAAACAATGTGGTTGAGCCAGTAAAAGAGGAGCATCAATGTTTTCCGTCTTTGGCATCATGCCCAAGAGAAAGGCCAAGGGGTCCCGGGGCAGAGTGATCATTTAGTTTTCTTTAAGAGCTGACACAAATGCTGTAGGTTCAGCTCAGGGGTTGTGCAAATATTTGGTACAGATACTCAGACGCACTTACAGGGGTCGAGGTAAAGGGCAGAGGGAGCTTTTAGAGGACAGAGAGACAGAAAGAGGAGGGAAGAGAGTGGATGAAATGTCTGGAAAGAAAAGAAAAGGGTAAGAAAGTCCGGGTGAAAAAGAATCCTGAGATTTGCGGTCACACTTTCAGCTCACCCTGGTAAACTCTTGGTAATATCTGAGTGGCAGTGCATTTGTGAAAGGGGCTTAGGCCTTGTGTATCTTCTGCTATATGTAATATATTGAACACAGCTCTACTGTTCTATTGAGAATTCATATTGAACATGTGAGTTAAAATCCATTCTATCCCCTACAGTCTCTGATATCCATATATCCCGTAAGCTACAGTGTGTGTGTGCTGAAAGAGAATCGATTGTTAATACACAGCCTATGCTTTGTAACCTGGTAATTGGCAAAACGGGCCCACCATAGCTATCAATATACCTATCTACAGAGCCTAGGTTGTGTATTAACCCTGGATTTAGTTTTTTCAACTGGAATACATGGAATACATCAAGATTAAGAATAAACATTAGAAAAGCGAATGTAAAATATGATAAAACATTTAAAAAAGCGAATGAATAAAAGATAAAACATTTACAGGTTAAAAGGGAAACAGAAAAGTAATCCTCCTTCCAAGAAAAAAAAACATCGCTTCCGTGGAAAGGGGCATTCCGGAACCAGACCCGAGCTAGATTCCAATCTCCCAAACGAAATGCTGTAGTGGGCTTTAAAAAAACCCTCTTTGCAGCTTGGACCTATGTGGCTCGCCTTAACCCAATCACTGAACCACCCAAGTTTCAATTTCACAGTGTGCTGTGTGTAATGCTATGGGGGACGGGGGGGGGCGATAGGTCTTGTGGGACTGTAGGGACTGCTGATTCATTCGTCCGGAAGGGCCTTTATTACCTCTCTCTATCAGATATGTGTCCTGGTGTGGAAGCTAGATTTAGAGGGGGGTGAGGGGGGGGGGGGGGGGGCTCCAAACACACTCAGTCATTAAGATGTGACAGATATCGATGGGGTATTATGAATCAACTTCACGTACGAAAGAATGATAATAGAGTGTCTGTGATTCACCGGGCTCTCCTCAGCACTGCTAATAGAGTGCCGTATATCTACAGGGAGGTGTAACAATATACAAAGGTAAGGGGGGAGTAAGAGCAGGGGTAGGTTTGCCCCTTATCTGACACGATTTTAAGAACTGATCCATTCTCTACATGAGGGTTTTTCTTTTCACATTCAAAGAGATGACACGAGGAGCAAGTAATTTACATGCCTCTCACGGGTTTTTATTTCAATGTTTTATTCATGTCAATCTCTGCTGCTGAATTGTAAAAAAAAAGCACTCGGGTTAGCCCTTCATCACAGCGCCTGTTCAGAGCAGCTCATTAAAAAATAAGTGAGAAAGATCTGATTTTTACTCAAGTGTCCACACAGAAAAGGCAACAAAGACTTGTGAAAAATAAAGAAAATACAATGTTCGAGGAATTTTCATAAAATATAAATGTAATATGTGATGTATAAAATGCATTCATTATTACAAATATATACATTCCTTTCTGGAAGAGTTTTAAAACAATAGGTTGATATTAAATGTAATACTGTATATGCTTACTGTTTTTTACGGTTTTCATACAATATAAATGTAATATGTGATAAAGGCATTCTTTATTCCAAGAACAGCATGTTTTTGAGATTAGGATTCATTTGTCTTGCTTTCTCGCATCAACCTCTCTTGTCCTTGTTAATTCCACACACATACAGTCCTTTTTGGAAGAGTTTTAAAACAATAGGTTGATTTATATATTAATGTAATAGAAGTATTCTTACTGGACGGGCAAATCATGTTTCAATCGATCTCAGAAAGTCAGGCTTTTATGAAAGTGTTTCTCTTTGCAAGAAGAACTGGAATCAATTACGTTTTTGTTGCCACTAAAATCTCTAACATGTAGTGAAGGGAGAAAATCACATTATATTTAGATCAAGCAACATAAACACTTCCATTTTACAGTGTCTGCTGGGAAAAGACAGGCAGAGAAAACAAGGAACTCTTTTGGTTTCAGTTTAGGAAAAGGAGCTGGCATCTGTGTGGAAGTAGATTGTCTTTAAATGCAGCAGGCCTATCTATCCAAAGCTCTTTTATAACAAAAAAAAACAAGCTCTGTTGCTTTTCTCTCCCAGACTGTTTTGTCATCTCTCTAAAAGCTTTAAACCCCCTCTACAATTATTGTCGACAGGGCTTTTGGAGAAACCCCAGTCCTGTGCCAGAGGGATATTCTCTGTGCTGAAAGCTTTCTTTGGTCTGATAGAGAAGAATTGGCACAACAATACGCTCGGGAAACTACATCTAAAGTTTTCTCCAAAACTCTCATCAAATTAATAGCCTGCTTTGTAACATTTTTTGAAACAAATTTCATATGGGTAAATGGGCAAAAATGAGACATTCTTCGTCTTAAGAAAATTAGATAAAACAAAGATGGTTATCTCTGTCTGTCACACTGTCATTCACAAACACACACAGACACACACTCACACACACACACAGACACAGTTCCTCATTATCATACTGTTCAGCCCGCTGGTCTAATTGCATCTCTCTTTCATGTCTCTACCCAGGGGATGTACAGTTGCTGCCAGTTTGAGGACGAGACGGGAGGCATCTTGCCCCAGTACCACGCCATGGGCAACATGCCTACGATAGCCCAACAACACCTGGTTACGGCCACAGTAAACAACACCACTGCCTTCGCCATGGTGTCACAGCAGAAACACAACCAGCAACAGCAGCAACAGGGGCCCACCTACACCACCATGTTACCCGGGTCGCCCCCCAACACAGGGCACTCTGCGGTGGCCATGGGACCCTCCAACAGCCCCTTACTGGAAGGCCCAATGCCCTGCTCTACGTTCCTGCCTCGGCATGATCGCAGACTGGCCGTGGTGGATCGCTGGAACAGGCCGAAGCCGGAGAAAGTCCTGAGCGCGGGCAGTGCTGGAGGAGTGGGCGTCGGGGGGATAGCGGGAGGCATCACTGAAATACAGGCGCAGCAGCAGTACCAACAGAACCTTGGGCAGCACTGGAGCCTGCCAGGAGGGGGTGTGGGTGTGGGTGTGGGTGTAGGTGTAGGTGTAGCAGGGGGAGTGGGAGTGGGTGACACAGGGCTAGATGAATATAAGCGCTACTACGGGCCCATAGATCCGGAAGGGTTAGGAGCAAGCACGGATCAACAGATAGGCGGGGTCCCCCAGCAGACTCCAAAGGCAATTCCCAGGGGCCCCAAAGCTACGGGGATGCCTCTATTGCCTGCTAAAATCCAGGGGCACCCAATCCCCAAGCCACCTCCGACAATGCCATCTTCCCCACGGAGGCCTCCTTTCTGGCGCCGTGGCAGCCTGGCTCAGCCCAGGAGAAAGAGCTCAGCGGGAGGACCCCTGTATGAGAATATTCTCCCTCTGGGGCGGCGGGGAGGTGGGAGGTACGGGGCAGGGGATGGAAGTGGACGGAGGGGGCGACGTCCTATCCGACCCCCTCCTCTGCCTGTGCCCATCACCTCACCAACGCACACCCCCACCACTCCCACGTCTCCATGCCGTTTCTACTCCTCCTGCTCGAGTGCCTCTTCCACTACCTCTACATCGTCCTCCACATCTTCCTCGTCCTCTGTCTCACTCTCTCGATCAAACTCCCCCTCGTCTTGCACCAGCGACAGCTCCTACAACTCTTCGCTGAGTTTCCGGTATCGAGCGGGCGACCGGGAATTAACTGTGGACGACGATTACGATTCTGATTTGCTAACGGAAGAATCCAGCCTTCTACTGGGGTCGTCGCGTAGGAAAATACGATCGCGTCGCATGTCGTCGCGATCGTTGCCGTGCACTCCGCCACCCCCGCCGGTGCCGCCCCGGAAGCCGCGGCCTCACAGAGATTTGGGCCGAGAGAGGACAGGCAGTCAGCTGGCCCAACTGCAGGAGTGGTGGGCGTCCTGGGCCGATAGAGAGCGAGGGAGGGGGGGAGCGACAAGCCGTGGAGAGGCAGCAGGAGGAGTTGGAGGAGTGGGTAGAGAGGAGAAGAGGCAACACAAAGAGAGAGAGCGCGAGAGGAAGAGGAGAAAGAAAGGACGGAAGAAGAAGAAAAGGGAGGAGAGGGAGAGAGAGAGGGAACGAAAGCGACGCCATGCAAAGAAGAAGAAAAAGAAAGATGATAAGACCAGGAAGAGAGAGCGGAAAAGGTCAGAGCAGGAGGGAGGAGATGCAGAGAAAAGAGAGGAGCTCAAATCAGGGACACCAGACTACCCACCGTCGTACCCCCCGGGTGCCCTGAGGCGAGAGTCTTTTCGGAAGAAGAGTGAAAGCTCAATCAGAAGCTACGGGTGGAACATTCCGGCAGAAGAGGAGCGGAAAGAAAGAGAAGAGAAAGAGAGGGATGATGGGGAAGACAGAGGGAAAGAGAGATCTCTCAGACGAAGGAATAGCAAGCAGTATCCTAGCTCTAGCAGTAAGCCATCAACTTCTGTCAAGTTCTGGAGAGGGGGCAACACAGCCTCCGATGCCATTCCATCTGCCTTTCTGCCCTTGTTGCCTGTCTCCTCTAAAAGGAGAAAGAGTAAAAGTTCGGACAGGGATGTTGTAGGAGTGGAAGGGGAGAGAAGGCCGTTGCTTGGACGTCCCGGGAGAGGGGAGGTGCACTCCAAGGAGGGCTTGTCGTTCCATGAGTGGGAGTCTACGGTAGAGGGGGAGGAAGACGATTCTGAGCTGGAGAGGAGGAAATCTGACCGTGGCAAAAGGCGAAGAGAAAGGACAATGTCGGACGAGGAGCGGGAACGTGATAAGGTGATCGGGATATATTCAGATGACGAGGCGTCTTCGGGAGAGTTTGGGAAGTTTGAGAGGTACTGGGAGGACCACGAAGGAAGGGCGGTAGGAGGGATCGGAGGGGGAGGGTGGTTCTTCAGTACCTACCCATCAAGGGAAAAAGCCGGCAGCATCAACAGTAGAGATGACCTGTTCTTGGAGCGAGGAGAGAGATGGGGGACTGCAGAAGGCGGGTGGGGTGGGCCAGGGGGAGATGTAGGAGAGAGAGGTTGGGGATCGGGATCACAATGGCCTCAGCCTCCGCTCACACCGCCACCCCCTCGACGGTACTGGTCAGTGGACAAGCTCCACATACAAGATGAGAAGAAAAGTAGACGCAGGTCAAAAGACAAGGGGAGAGAGCAGGTAGCTTGTCCGCCCTACCAATCCCCACCACACCATCCGCACTCCACCCATCCCTCCAAATGGGCCCGAATCACCTCGCGAAGTCAGGAAGAGCTGTACCACCACTGCCAGAGCTACGGTGGGCCCCTGAAGCCAAAACACCGCCAGGACTCCTCGTCCTCCGCGAAACCGGAACGCTCGCAAAATCCATCCAAATCTGGCAGCCAGTCAAACCTCAGCAGTATCCAGCAGCGGACACAGAGAACAGATCGGGATAGAGATAGAGATAGGGATCGAGGAAGGCAAACATCCTCACCTCCGACCTTAGTACCGAACTTGCCGCCCCCTCTCCCTGCCTTGCCAGCACCCCCTTCCTCATCTCACTCTATCCACGCTCCTGCCCTGACCTCCTCTTCGTCCATATCATCTCCCTCGGTGGTCTCGTCCACCCCCGGGGCGCCCCAGGCTTCGGCAAGTGCTAAACTACAGTATCAGAGATTGCGCAACGTACCTCAGCCCCAGAGGTTCCCGCAGTCTCCCCACTTACCCCTCAAAGCCAAGAGCCTGTGTTCACGAAGGGGCTCGGCCCATTTCTCCAGTGTTGAGAGTGAGGTCTGAAGTATCATCAAGGTATTCAACAAGTCGTATGCGAAAAGCCCTGTGAAAGTGACGCTAAGTAGGTTAATACGATGTGAATCTGCCTGCCAGTAAAAAAAAACATGGCGGTGCAGTGAAGTCGGTACAATACTGGGCCCTTTCCTCATGTTCCGCACAAACAAACTTACAAAACAAACAAGCAAACCCAATGGGGTGGGTCAGATGAAACCAGTAGCAAATCTTGTGCTTACTGTTGTCACCTTTTCAATCCCCTCAGTATGTGAAAGACTACAACCACGGCAACAACTTTGCATTCTGAACCGGGGTTTAACCAACACACTAAACAGCTAATCAAGACATTACAAGTGGCACCACTGAAGAACACTCCTTTGCTACGGACAGTAAAGGGCTTTGGAGGTCGAAGCAGAGCAGTAGTTTGTATTCAAAAAGGATTCTTAATGCTTTCTGAGGGCTCAGGAACTTTGTAGTACTGTATACCCGCTGCTCTCGGGAGCCTTCGAAACAGAAACACTGTTCTTAAGATTTTTTTCTCTTAATCAAATTGCTTACCCCTATACTTTCCTTTTTCCTTGAAAAACAAAAAAAAAACTGTTTACACCCCCGCAGAACTGTGACGCCCCCCCAAGGCAACTTTGTTTTTGTATGATTATAGATTATTGTCTAGAGGGAGAGGAGGGTTATAATAACCACTTTGTCTTTTTTCGTTTGTTATCCATGCACCATCTTTTATTTATTGACTTTTTGTTCTGTCCAATCATTTTCCAAATTTTTGTTTTCCTCTTATCTTATCTTCCACAATGTTATTTTTTCTTTGATTTTACTTTTTCAATTTTACTCTGCCGTGCCAATTTATCTACATCTCTCGTCATCTCCTTTCCCGTCCACACTCCTCTTGGCTCCTTCTCCTTGATGTGATTATTCTGTGAGTCTGTGCTCTTTCCGTGTTTATATCTTGACAACAGGGTAAGTCGACTGTGGCTGATATTTTGTTATTTTGGCTTAATGAAAAAGCTGAGTGCCAAACTTGAGTAGAGCTCGACATCAATCTGTGCAACGTTAGCTGCTGAGTTTTCCCATTTATCTCGAGTATTCCATCATCTCCTGAAAAATGTGCACATGCAAATAAAATACAGTACACATTCGCTCAATAATACACACATAAAGGGCAGCAAACACACACTTGCTTTGCAGTCAACTCATCGATTCTCTTTCTTGAGCAATACATTATTCCATCCACTGTTCATAATATACATTTTTATACTTTGAAAAAACCTTTATTTTACTTCTATGTTGTAGTTGTTAATGTTATTGATGGTGTTCTATATATCAAAACATGTATTAAGTCTAATACAATGTAAGCACTGTGCCATACTACTCAAGAATGCACATGGAAAATTCTCTCAACTACCTAACAAACTACGACAATGGAGGCAGTGTCTTTTTCTCTTATTGTATTTCACTGAATGTAAAGTTAGCCACCAATAACTGTGCTGCAGCAACAATCTCCAAAATGGAAAGTGTAGCATTTCTGATGGCTAGTATGTGTGTTAATTTCAAAGGGATATACAAATAAGTGACTTCAGTGCATTAATGATGTGAGCAACAGTATACCAAGCCTGGCAGGGAAAGTGTACTTGATAGATGATATCAACAATGGGTTAAAGTTCAAATGTATTTTAATTTGTTTCCAATTGATTTTCTTTTACAAATAAATTGATACAATTGGTGCCAACATTAGAATACAGTAAACATTTGCAAAACCTAAAAACTATTCAACCCAGGTTTGCCTGCCATCAAGCATAAGATATGTCTCTAACAAGCTCGGTGGAGCAACACAGTTTTGTTAGACAACGTGAAAGATTGTTGCAGGGAAAAAAAATACTTATTATAGCCTTATGCTAATTGCTCCTGCCATACAGTATGTTTCGTGTAAAGTGACGTTTGAGTATGAAGGTATGCATTTGAATCAACTTTGTCTGGCAATATGCTACCAAGGAAAGTGTGATTAGATAGAGTAGGAGAGGATTTTGAGTGGTGTGAAATCAGTTCCAGTCCAATTGCCGTTTTGATGTCAATATGAGACTGTGCCTATGGGGATGACGTAGTTCTGAAGAAGTGCTGACTTGCTGACTGGTGGTGGTGTGTGAAAGATAGCAGTAGCACCTCCCGTTACCGTGGGATGTTGTTTTTTAAAATGTATTTCTCACCTCCTTGTAAATGATTTCTTAAGAGCTGTAGCTTTTAAAATCCATGACCAAGCTGACACCAGCAGTTACACTCCGATGTCAAGCACTTAGCTAGGTAGCTTGTTAGCATCAACATTAGAATAGTTTAGCATCAGGAGACCTGGACACTAGTGGAGTTTTAGTGAGGAGGCTCAACAACATCGTGTGTCCCTGCGTTCCGAATCGCATACTCTTTCTTTTGTCTATTCTACATACTACATCCGACAATAAAAATAATCTAGTTAGGATGCAGTAGGCATACTATTGGGACATACTTTTCTCTCTTATTTCATCATAACATTGCGCCTCGATCTTGCCTCTTGCTTTTATATCCGTCGCATCCCTGTTTGTTTTCATATGGAGGCTTTGTCGATGTGACGTCACTTCACGTGCGCACCGGATTGTGGGTCAGAATCGCCCAAATAGGATGCTGTTTTCAACACTAACAATCTTGACCGGATGAAGTAGGACATCCGGGTACTTCTAACCATCCTAAATCTGGCCACAAGAAGCGGGACATCCTAAATCTTTTTTCTACATACTATATAGTAGAAAGTATGCGATTCGGAACACAGGGTGTGTGTGTGTGTGTTTCAGATGGTCATAATGCCTAAGCAATCGTCCCATAACAGTCTGGTTAGCGCGTGTTGCTAACACCTGGAACTGCATCTGAGCCATAATTTTACTTCAGCTGAAGAAAAACAAAAAAAGGACTTAAGTTTTTAACATAAACTTGTTGTGTGAAATTTGTTTGTCTTTCTTTCTACTATTATATTAGGTGGTGGTGGTGGTGGTGGGTTTAGCGTTTAGAGAAAAAATGTTGTTAATCATCTTGATATTTTGAATATTGTTACGCATTCCAAGTCCATTTCAGTAACAATAGAAAATATGTGTTGAAATATACGTATTCCCTCACATTCACCAACAACCGGGGAATTTTGTTTTCAAGATTACATATTTACTTAATTAACAAACAAAAAAAGATTGACTGTATGAAGCCAAGTTGGATGCAGTTCAGGGCTTTGCTTGTTACAACAATCAACAGTTTATAAAAATATCAATTAAACCAGAATAAGTGTGAAACGTATGTGCATTCACACCGCAAGCAACTCTAAGTCCGCTGTCCCCAAATACAACAATCTTCATAACTTTGCCATTGAGAAGTTTGCTGTTGAAAAAAAAAATCATGTTGGCTCATTTTTCTGGCTGTGTTAAAGCTGGGGTATGTGATTTCTGATTGGTCAAAGTTAACATGAGCTTCACACTTTGACCAATCAGAGCGAGGCTCCGATTCTCTGTTCTTATTGGCTGTTGGGACTGTCCATTCACTTTGGCACGACTTTGCTGGTGTAGAGCGTTTCAGGGCGGGACCATAGGGGAGGGACCAAAGAGAACAAGCGGTTGAGGTATTTGAATTCGAATCTCTATCCCAACTGCAATTTTCTCCCCAAATCCTCCACCCCAGCTTTAAGTGAGCTGGTAGAAATCGATCATTGTGCAATAGTACAACATGGAAGCTGCTAGTGGTGTGAACGCAAAGCTTGGGTCTATCATCACAAATGGATTGAGCCACTTATCTTTCCTACTCTCCCCTCTTTTCCCCTCATGTCTATCCATTGTGTTGGTGCGTGTCTGCTATTGTAAAGCTGGTCTGTTTAAAAAAAAATAATAACATGAAGAGTACCTGTGGATATATTTATTTCATCTAAAAAAAAAGAATAGCATATATAAATATATATATGATAGTATATTTCAAAGCGTTAGAACTATGTTATATAAGTTTGTCTACTAAATTTTCGGTATTATCTCAATGAAAAATGTCTTTTTTGTCTGTTTTGTCCGTCTCTCCTTGTTGTCTGGAACCTCCTGCCTACTCCCCCTCCTCCCCCCCAAAGTGAAAACCAGAGACCAGTACGTAACTGTGTTTTTGACTCACTCAAGACCAACCATCCGCCTCCATTAGCTACTGTAGCTAAACGCTTAGATTTCAACCTGAAGTGACAATGTGGGCGGGGTGTGTGCAAGTGTCTTACGACCATGTCACTGTAGCAGTGGCGGTGTGTGTGTTTGTCCACCCAGAGGGGCCTTTATTCTTGGTTTGGGCTACAGATTAACGACTAAATACAAACCTGATACAGCAGCTTTTACCACAACACTCAATTGGAAAGGGGTCACACACTCTCGAAACCTGTTTTTGGGGTTCAAATCAGACCCTGAAATTTGGTTCTATTACCATGTAGAGAAAGGAGACCTCTTCGACACACAATGTAGAGAGCAGCGCACACTTATTTTTGCATCTCCTAGGAGCTGTATTGCTATCCAAAAACATGCACAGCTACCCCTGTCAACTATACGGTGTGTGTATTTATAAGGAATTTGACACACGTACATTGCGTGTACATAGCTGTCCAGTAAAATGAAAGAAAAAAATACAACTCTACAACAACCAACACACTTGTTTCTTTATGAATTTTACAAGCTAATATGACAAATGCAAAGGGCAGGGCTACATTTGATCGCTAGTGTGGTTTCCATTTAGCGCTAAAAATT
>NC_137221.1:3643603-3646103 GCF_949987685.1 Ammodytes marinus | reverse complement strand
CATTTTGGAGTATTCGTCTTTAATCTTGACATTTCTCGACATAATGAAAGATAAATCTTCCTTATCTGATTTTTTTTTCTCTCCTGTCTGTGGCCCCTAAAACTCTTCTGTACTTTAGTATGTAGTGTAGTGAAAAGAAAGAGTATGTGATTTGGAACGCAGGGATAGTACAGACAGGTAGCGGATCATGAGGAGATATTCACTGGTTTTGAGAAAAAGTGATTTTGACAACAAGCGTTCTCCAGAGCATTAGCCACCTTTAACTCACTCAACTTAATTCAATACATTTTAACAGACAGTATATGTATGCCACTTTATTTAAAAAAATGCCTTGGGCCCTTGGTAGTCAGTTTCACTTTCCCTCTCACTAAAACGTACACACACACACACACATACACAGACCCACATACACACACAGACCCACACACACACAGACCCACACACAGACACACAGACCCACACACACACAGACCCACACACACACAAACACACACACAGACCCACACACACACACAGACCCACACACAAACACACACACACACACACACACACACACAAACACACACACGCACACACACACAGACCCACACACACACAAACACACACACACACAAACACACAGACCCACACACACACACACACACACACACACACACACACACACACACACACACAGACCCACACACACACACACACACACACCCACACACAGACCCACACACACACATACACAACGGCGGTGTGATATTGCTGTATTGACCTTACTCTGCGGCCAGCTGTGCCATGTGCCTGTAGCTCATAAAGCGTTTATCCATCCATCAGTCATTACCGCCAGAAGGCTTTCACTTATTACACACTCAGTTAATATGAAGGAGGATCAGATATGACACGCACACACACACACACACACACACAGGTACAGAGGCACGCACACACACATTAACACACACACACGCACAGCCTTCATTTATGCAATACCCCCCTAAGGGCCTTTAACATTAGTGGGCATGTATGTGTCTGATTTATAGGCGAAAGCTATGAGGTGTATTGATTTAGTGTTCGTATGTAATAGAGTGGGTTCAGGGTCAGTTCTCTTGAGGACACATGCAGGTGTGTAGGGTTTAGTGTATAGGGTTTAGTAGCCTTGAGAGGGAGCCTAGTTTGGGAAATGTATTTTTTTCCCTCGTTTTTTTTAACCTTTATTTCTACAGGTAAATCCCATTGAGACCGAAGACTCTTTTGCAAGGGAGACCTGTTTTCCTTTCCCACGTTACCATTCACACACACATTCATACACCGATAGCAGGCTAACTATCGACATTCACACAAGGCAAGGTGGGTGAAGTGTCTTGCCCAAGGACACAACAACTATGACACAGGTGGCAGGGCGGGGATCGAACCTCCAACCCTTTGATCATCGGCCGACCCACTCTACCACCTGAGCCACAGTCGCCCCGTTGGTGTTTTCCCTCTTGTTCAAGGTTCAAGGCTTTTTATTGATGTCCCAAGAGGGCAAATTTGTTTACAGCATATGAGGTATAGTGGCTAAAAACACACGGCAATACAAGACAACAATGGACACAAAACACAACAGTCTGTACACGAACCTAAGGACTCATAAAGTGCTTAAAAATAAAGTGCCAAGATATATATAAGGTGCTATGTGCCATAAGCAGCATCACCATCAGTAAAAGCACCATTCATTTTCCTATCTAATGATAAGGGGCGCGGCACACACTAGACAACCCTAAAGTGTATCCCTTCTGTCTGCCATGTTACTGGTGACTGTCTTCATTTGTTTCTTGGCCGTTGCTCTGTGACATACACAATGACAAATAAAGTTGATTGATTCTGATTCTGATTCTAGAGATGGATGACATTCTTGGGTTACACTGTTATAAATGTATATCGATAAAATGTGGCGTTAGCTTTTAAACCTGCAGTGTGTAGAATTTTGGGTTTTATTTCCTAGCAGATTTTGTAGAAAGTAATTATAATATCCATAAGTACATTTAATTTAGTGCATAATAGCTGAAAAAAAAGTTTAGAATTATAATTTTTTCCCTTAGAAAGGGTCTCATATATGTCCATATTTCTGCATATTTTGGACCAAGGCCTAGTGCCGCCATCTTGAAAGTGTCATAGTTGGAATGTCATCAGGTGCATTGTTTAAAATTTAGAATTGTTCTTGTCCATGAAGGCCACTGTAGCTTCTGTTATTATTCGAAAGGGTTGGGGTTACCCAGGGAGCGTTGCATTCTAGAACTTTGAAGAACTTTCTTGATGATGTCATATTACACACTGCACCTTTAAGCATGTAGAAAGAATAACTTTTTGTTTTTTATTTATTCTATCTATTAGGGGAGAACGGGGTAATTTGTCACACGGGTTGGTTGTCACAATCGTTATATCTCGGAACCAGAAGGCGCTGTCTGTGAAATTTTGATATGTAAATATCCAGAATTGGGATCAGAGGTCACCTACATAGTCTTCCTTGGAG
>NC_137221.1:3636103-3638603 GCF_949987685.1 Ammodytes marinus | reverse complement strand
TAGTAGCCAAATCAGTTGCACAGATTGGTGTTAACATTTCAGCTATTAAGAAAAAATGGCTGGAGATGTCACAGTAAGTACAAGTCTAATTATATCTCATGGATCGAAAGTAAGTTTATAATCTGAATATTTAGATGTCTGGGTTTTTTTTATCTGAAAGATTTAGAATTGCTGTATATCGGTCCAATCACTAGAATGCTGCTTGAAAAATGTCTTTGTTTTATTCTAACTGTTACTGCCTCTGTCTCAGGTCCAGAATGCTGTGTCCCAGAGGCTCACGGGTATATCATGCACAGATGAGCAACGTAACTGGAATGCTGGAACGCAGAGGAATCTTGCCCCCAAGCGGCTGGCAGAAATACATTTTTTACACCACATGGCCACTGACCAACTTCAGCACCCAGATGTAAGGGCACAATGTCCACCTCTGCCGCCCACCCCTGCATTTCCTTCCCATGAGAAGTTGAGGGAAGGCCAGAGCCACCTGAAGTTCCCTGTAGGATCACTATTGCACACATGTTTCAATGCTCAGCTTAGCTCAGAGCTATCCCAGCCAGATTCTCTTCAACATGGGGAGCATGCTGTACCAACCACCTGTCTAAAGTGTCTGTCTTTTTACACTACTTTCATTGCACTTGACCTGAGCAAATGTTCAACACTCGATAGCATAACCAGAGATCAAAGTGCCTCACACCTGTGGCATGATGCTCGTAAAATACGCATCACCGCTAGCTCTGCAAAGAGGGTTCCACTCAGAGCCAGTCCGGAGAAGTTCCTGCAAGAGCACCTGTATCCGAGGTTCCATGGGAATGCAGCTACACGTTATGGGAAGGAGAGTGAGCTGGTTGCTTCCACGTGGCTCGAAGGCTGTGGCTACTCTGTTAGTCACAGAGGCACAGTGGTCAGTGCTGAAGAGCCATGGCTGTCAGCAAGCCCTGACGGAGTGTTGAACACAGAGGAACTGTTGGAGATTAAGTGTCCAGTCTTGGGGAAATCCTTCGAATCTCTGGAAAATCTCTTCAGCAGCAAGACCTCTGATGTGAAGATGGTTGACGGGGCTTATAAACTCCGACCACATGGGCCACGAGGCTACTACATGCAGATGCAGCTTGGAATGTTCTGCACAGGGCTGACGGCATCGAAGCTGCTCATCTGGACCCCATCCCAGCAAGTCCTTCTGAGTGTAGAATATGATGGAGATTTCTGTGCAGAAGTTGTGCAACGGCTTAAGGCTTTCTATTTCAGATACATGTTGCCATATATTGTAGAGGAATTTCAAGCGGACAGATTGTTGCTAAGCGATAGGTACAAGCAGCTTTGTCAGTAACTCAACATCTAACTGTTTGCTTTAAGTGGTAAACATTTATATCTAGCTGTATATTCATCTATACTAGTAATAAGCCAACATTCATCTATAGTAGTAATAAGCCAACATTCATCTATAGTAGTAATAAGCCAACATTCATCTATAGTAGTAATAAGCCAACATTCATCTATAGTAGTAATAAGCCAACATTCATCTATAGTAGTAATAAGCCAACATTCATCTATAGTAGTAATAAGCCAACATTCATCTATAGTAGTAATAAGCCAACATTCATCTATAGTAGTAATAAGCCAACATTCATCTATAGTAGTAATAAGCCAACATTCATCTATAGTAGTAATAAGCCAACATTCATCTATAGTAGTAATAAGCCAACATTCATCTATAGTAGTAATAAGCCAACATTCATCTATACTAGTAATAAGCCAACATTCATCTATAGTAGTAATAAGCCAACATTCATCTATAGTAGTAATAAGCCAACATTCATCTATAGTAGTAATAAGCCAACATTCATCTATAGTAGTAAATAAGCCAACATTCATCTTTATTGGTAATAAGCCAACATTTATATCAAACTGTACATTAATCTGTTGTAGTAATAAGTAAACATATTCTATATCTAACTGTACATTAATCTGGTGAACTAATAAGTAAACATATTCTATAACTGTACATTAATCTGGTGAACTAATAAGTAATCATATTCTATATCTAACTGTAGTAATAAGTAAACATTCTATATCTAACTGTAGTAATAAGTAAACATATTCTATATCTAACTGTACATTAATCTGTTGTAGTAATAAGTAAACATATTCTATATCTAACTGTACATTAATCTGTTGTAGTAATAAGTAAACATATTCTATATCTAACTGTACATTAATCTGGTGAACTAATAAGTAAACACTCTATATCTAACTGTACATTTTTTACATCTCACTTTCATCTCTTTTAATCTTACTCAGCATCATCGTGAATCATGTCACCCCGCAAGTTGCAAAGAGCAGCACAAATTCTCAGTACTTTGTCCATTTTAGGTGCAAATGTAATTGGCACAACCTGTGAGAGGATCCTGAAGTGCTTCAATCGGCAAATTATCCTCTCAACGTGGACTCTAACATTGGCAATTCTTCTTGTGCTGGTGGTGTCTTCATCCGATAATTGTGC